>NC_041340.1:32028967-32328967 GCF_004354835.1 Perca flavescens
GCAAAACAGACCGGGTCAATTTTGACCCGGGAGGACAACTAGTGCATGGTCGACGGGAGGAAAACACAAGGGTTAAAGCTGGGACAGGCAGTTTTTTTTCTGGCATCATCGGGCAAAAATTCCATACTGATCTTTCAGCATGTTGTAATTAAAGGTGCTCTAAGCGATGTTGGGTGACGTTACTTGTTTTTGACGTTCAAAGTATTGTCAAACAAAACTGATAGCGAAGAGATGTTTGCTGTATGTGACAAAAAAAAATGTTGTAGCCTAAAAAACGCGTCACTTCGCTTAGAGCACCTTTTAAGTAGACTGACAGATAACTAGACTTCTGCATCTCCTCTTGGCTCTGTTTCCAGCCTTTAGAAAACTAGTCCCTGACTGGGTACTTTGGCCAATCACAGACCATTTCAGAGCGAGGGCGTTCCTATTGGCTGTTCTACAAAATGCAGGTGCACGTACATGTCCCTTCAGATGGTGAAAGCCTGATTCAATGATGGAAGATTCTGCAGAAAAAAGTTGCTTTTCTAGCATTGGCAACAACTGAATACACTACAAAGCAACCCCAGAAAAAAAGGTCTAAAAGAGTCTGACAATAAATGCATTCCACATATGTCAATACCAGCAAAACGTTCCAGAGATGGAGAGAAAATGTTTTAAAAAAATAGTTTAGCCTTTGGTTAACCTTAGCCAAAGCCTCACGGCTGTGACCAAAGCTCACAGCTAAGGTTCCCAGAAGGCTTAACTATTAGCATCTGTAACGCTTCGTCAATGTTGACACGTTTTATTCATTAAGATGAACTTGAATCACAGTATGTCATCTCAAATGGATCTACGCACCTACAAAAGCCTTCAAAGAAAACAGTCATTCTCATAGAAGGGAGCTCCAGGAGGAGGGCTATACTGTTTGGCTATATTTGTTTCGCCTTTTACAGAAAAACTGCCACCCACAGCTTTAACTGTGATGGTATTTGATGGTTGTACTGAGACACTGAGGGCATATGGTTTAAAAAGCTACAATAAAAACCAGCGGTGATTGTTTTCAATTCCAATTTTTTTGCTTACTGTTGCGAGTCCTTTTTGCAAACTTAGACAAAGTGTACCAAACCTTACACTACAAAACAAGCCTCTCCAAACACAGCTGTAGACAGGGCTGTAGTGATGGCACAAGATGAACAGGTATTGTTTCAACTAGTACACGTGTATGTGTGAGGTAACGTGGGTATATTTCACCAACCTGTATGAAGAAGAGCTTGGGTTTCCCCACCAGACTCTTACAGCGGTCTCCTTTAAAGTATTTTGTCAGCTCCTCCAACTTTTCAGCGCCGTCGGTGCCATACATCACGCCCTCGTCTCCATGACTTAGCAACACACATACAAATGATGCACTCTTACTGTGGTCCTCCTTGGATGCTAGTGACACACACACACGAGAGATTGATTTAAAGTTGCCGATACAACAGCACCATAGAACTCTGATTAGCCCACCAAACGTATTTCAAATACCGGCCAACAAGTCGGGTTCAAACAATCATTACTGCAGCTTTCATACAGTGGCTCAGAATAGTAATGCAGCAGGCGCCCCACACACACACACACACACACACACACACACACACACACACACACACACACACACACACACACACACACACACACACACACACACACACACACACACACACACACACACACACACACACACACACACACACACACACACACACACACACACACACACACGAGGGCGAACATGTTTTCTGGGCTAAAAATAAACCAATGTCTTACATTAACTTTAGATTTGGTTATCGATTTATTCACATTTTTGTAAAAACACATGTTCACTGTAATGTTCTTCTATGAGACAGAGATAAGAGTGAAGTTCTTGCATGGACCCCTATCAGCTGACTCGCCCTCTGTGGCCTAGCTGTGTGATCCCCTGGTCTAATGCCATTTACAGCAGGGTGACGTTAAGCATCCTCAGCAGCAATCACAGCCGTGGTCAGCTCATCTTCCTCCGGCTGCTTTTCTTCGTCCCGGTTGGTGACAAGTTCACTATATCTCTCAGTCTCATTTACAGGTTTTGATAAAGTCTCCACACCTTGACGTTTAGAGAGTAAAAAACTATCCATTGCTAGCGTTGGACTCGCTTCTCAAATTATTTGATTTATTTATAAATCAACCACAGCAATTTCTTGGGGGTGCTAAGGGAGTGCTATGGCAATCCTAGGGGTAGCTACAGCACCCCCTAGCCCCTCCCTGGCACTGCCTATGGTCCAGATACCCTCTCATTTGAAATGATCATCATCTTGAGGACAGTGCAGATATTGCTGATATTTTAGCATCTCGCAGTTATAGTTCTCAGACTTCAAAACATACAGGTCTGGCAGAGATGGCTACTTAACAGTTCCCAAGACATTTGTAGAGTTACGGTAATAAGTGCGTTTGGGAATTAAAGAGTAGCCACACTCAGACGCTGACATCTAGTGGTTGATGCATGCTCCTGTGGCAATGCAGTCTATATAAACAGCTGTTGAACAGCTATTTTGTATTTGTTTCTGTATTTATTGTTTATTTCATATTAATGCATGTTTGTCTGTTTATGTATGCACCAACTACCAAGGTAAATTCCTTGTAAGTGTAACTCACTTTGGTAATAAATCTGATTTTGAAATGCAGCAATTGTCAACATTTGCTGTTCCATTCAGTCGACAAATTGATTGTACATGGGAAGCATTATTTTTCTTTAAAACTTTAAAGTGCTAATATTATGTTTTTTTGGGCTTTTTCCCCCTTCCCTTTATTGTGTTTTTATATATATATAAAAGATATAAAAGATATATATATCTTTTTGTGCACGTTATAGGTTCACAAAGTGAAAAACAAAAGCCCAAAGTCCACCCCAAGGGCACTTACCATCTTCCAGAGAAAGCACTGTTGACAAACTGCTCCAAACAGCTCTATTACTTCCGTGACGAACCCTCATCACTTTGTAACACACGTTATAATGCTCACCTAGCTGCTAGTGTGGCACGCCCTCATACTCCGCAACTGACTAGCTAGCAGTGCTTACCTAGGAACCGCGCACTCCCAACAAAGATGGAACAGAAGTGTGATGCCTCTCCCCGTAGCTAAAACGGAGAGCTCAACACACAAGGTGAAAAGAGGAGCTGTAGCAATGTAAAAAATGATGGTGTTTTTTGAAAATTAAACCACATAAACCCATTCTGGTACAACCTCTAAATACAGTTATTAAACTGAATATGAGAATAATATGAGCACTTTAAATAAATAAAAAAAACTGTAGTTTCGGTTACCACTAGACAACAGTTGTTTCATCTCCGCCACGGTCTGATCATTGTTCACATTGACATTATAACCCAGCTTAGAGAAGGTCTCAATAGCAGCAGCAGCATCTACATCCGTCCCGTTCCGAGCACTCATCCCTGGAGAGAGACACACGCAAACACACAGGTAGAAATGTAGTAGTCGGCAGCTACAATCATGGGCATAAATTTAATCTAATAGATTTTGGAGGTGTGGGGGTATATAATACAGCCACAATTGTACTTGTAGAGGATATGTGTAGTTGTGGGACTCCAGTAAATAGACTGGCAAGAGCTATTTTATCGGATGAAGTGACTCTATTCTCTAATACAGATGATGCTGAACTGAGAACTGAGGGGGGCACACTTGGGGGTGGGTCCCAATTGCTGCATTACACATTGTAAGTAAAATGGGGGTGACACATTGACACACAAATGAGACTTGTTTGTAGTCAGTTATTAAATTTACAGAACATTTGTGACTGCGAAATTAAACAAGTGTGTGTGACACTTGTTAAATGGGTGTAGTTACTTGTGCTACTGTGGAAGTTCTTATTGTTGATAATCAGACAGGTTCCGATGCAGGGATAGTCCATCTTGTAGCGGTAAGGGTCAGAGTCTGCTGTTTTACTGCTGCGGGGGGCAGAGTCCAATTCCTCAGCAGTCTTACTACTGCCTGCGGGCTTTGCATCTGACCTGACCACACACACACACACACACACACACACACACACACACACACACACACACACACACACACACACACACACACACACACACACACACACACACACACACACACACACACACACACACACACACACACACACACACACACACACACACACACACACACACACACGATGAATGGCTGTAGGTGTAGTGAAACTACACAAATGTTTTCTTCTATCCTGTCCAATATTTTGTGCCCATATATTTTTGTTAGTCTAACAAATAGGAGGTGGAGTGAGCTAATAAATACGCGGAAGTCCTAAGGATTTTTGGAATCTCCCATTATACAGGGTGATGTATCAAAGCAGTGGTATTATAGATGTTATAAATAAAAGACTAAAACAGAGAGGCAGAATCACACAGTCTCACATCTATCAGATCTACTGGAGTAGGCCATTTAACTTCTACTTTATTGAAATAAGGTATGCCAAAGGGTTTATAGCCTACACTGTGGCAAACTGAATAATCGACAGAGAAGTTACAGAGTCCACCTGTCCACCCACTCAGCTGCTTTCAGCCCGATTGTGTGGAGACACTGGCTGGATCTCACTTTCCTTATTTGATAGCTCCTCGCTCTTTGCCTCTCGGCTGAACCGGAAGTTGTTCTTCCTTCGTGAAGGCCGTCTCAAAGCTCTTATTTCTGCAGCGAAGGAGCGAGCATCGAGGAGGGATCTCTGAGGAGCTATGAGCGAGAATACACAAGAGCAGAAGCCTTGCAGCTGAAAGCTGTTGCTCATAGTGGTTCCATTTGTACTCAGAAGTTGGATTTTCCGAGGTCAAAGTCGGTAGATCCTAAATCTCTGATCTGGATCTGCTAAAATGGTCGATAGTTAGGTTTAGGCATGGGGAGTGGGGACTGGTTAGGGTAAGAATACCAGGGTAAGCCAATCAGAGGCAGAATAAGGCGGGCCACTAGGCACGTCCTTTGACGTCGACACATCTAGTGGATCCGATCTATCTGCCAGGCAACACTTCACCTGACCTCGGATTTCCGAACTCAGAACTCTGTCAACCCTGGCCTGCACCTTATTTTCAGTAGACCGAGCATACCCGATTAGGTACATTTATGTTATATGTGTAGTCAGATGTAGTCATCAGTGTACAATAATTATTACCTTTTCTTTGAAGACAATTTCAATGCGTCCACAGTGTCCCCACCACTCTGCGTCACGTCCATGTTCCTACAGGCATGGATGCATACGAGGCAGTGAGCAGAAAATATAGAACCTCCCTTTGGTGAAAGTGGAAACAACCACCAAGATAAAACAAAAAAAAAAAAAAAAAAAAAACACTTGCTTCTCGATTGGAATCGATCTTTCTCTTCCAGTTCCTGGTATTCAGTATCTAGCACTCTGTCAAAGTATGTGCAGGGCTCATTCAATTACTATCAATGCCATTTCAAACAAATCAATATGATCAATTCATATCAGCAAAAGCCACTTTGGACGATTGACTGTGTTCATACTGTACATACGATTTGTTAATTTAGTTTTTACACTATATTATGGAGCTGCAAAAATGAATTGAACTATCAAATTAATCAGCAAATATTTTGATAATTGATTTAATCAGTTTGAGTAATTTTCATGAAAAATCGTGAAAAATTATCGGATTCCAGCTCTATAAATGTGAACATTTTCTAGTTTCTTCAATAATCAGCAGCCCTATTATATTCATTTGATTTGTCTAAGTACTGCTAAAGGCTGGAATGAAACTCTATCTTTCTAGCAAATATCAATGGCAACTATGGCAACCATACCGGATAAAAGAAATAGGCCTAATAGGCCACAATTGTTTTTAACATCAACCCATGACATACTGTATATTGACATGGTTCCCTTAGATTTGGTTTGGTTTTATTTTTTTTTGTCACCGAAAATAATAACAAACATTTTCTAACTGGTATTTTGGCACAGATCTGCCGTTCAACAGTGTTCCTCCCACACAGGGACTTTTTCTTTGGTAGGTAGTAATTCCAATGAAAACGTTTGGCAGTGAGGCATGTGGTTTATCCAGCGTGGCAGCTGAAATTCAATTCCATTTAACCCCATTGAGGGAGGCAGCAGGGATTTGTAAAATGTGTTCCTTTGCAATTTGGGTGAACTAGCCCTTTAGATGTAGGCCTACTATATGATTTACGTTAAAATATTATTTCTAAAAGTAAAAAGATATGTCCACCCACTCTTTTTTTCTTACTGGAGAGCAGAAATTCATTGAGAGTAACGTTTACGGGATTTTTGTTGTTTGTATGTTTAGGTTATACAGGATGGTAATTTATAGAGCCGTTTTAATCAGACTTTAAACTCGAAACCAGTGAACACATGAGAGCAAAGCCCTGATGGTTGGTTCAAACGGACCACAACGAGGAAGTTGTTGACTTTGTGGTTAGTCTTGTTTATTGTGGTTAGGTTAAGAAGACCATGGGTGGAGAGGCAAGCTAGACCTATATTTAATTAATATACACTTATGAATACACCATGTATTATACCAAATATATTTAATGTATCATTATAAATAAATTATATTAGAATAGGCTTATCTGTGTTTGAGAGAAATTATGCAATACTGTAACGTCAAAACGAAACTCCTGTAACGTTACAGCTCGGTTATCAGAAGTAGGTCAGTAAAACGCGAATGACACTTTAGTGATATGGAATTATACATATTAATGTTACATAACCCACCTGTCAAATGTAGCTAGCTAGTTAGTTAACAAATACTGTTTTCTGTAAAACAGGACTGTGGGAATACTAGTTCAACGGTTGACGTAATAAAATGTAAGCTGAATTTAGCCCATAGATTCAAAAGTGAGGTCATGCAACTGTAGCCATGTCTCATTCAGGAACTGTTACTAGCCAACTTTAATTACGTTAATTTACACATGAAATTAACAAGGCTAAAAATGACCAACGAATAACGTTAACGTTGCAAGTTGAAGACACACACGAAAACCTTTGCACCCGCAGCTAGCCAAGTTTTGAACGAGTGAGTTCACAATAGCCTCCAACTTCACTTAGCTAACGTCAACTAAAAATGTATTTCAGGTGCTAGCTAACTTTACCTCGTTAACCTTAACCTTACCTGAAGTTGGTTAGCACAGTTACCAGGAAAGGACACTCAAATATAAGTCGTGCTTTGTCAAAATCATATGTGAATAATAATTGAAATTTATATATTTTTCTTCCAAAATAAACGTACCTCTTTTGTGGGACGGTGGTAAAATAAGTGTTAGCAAGTCCTCGTCCTTACCATTAATAACGTTACCAAGCATTACAAGGAAATGTCCAGTTGTTCGTTCGAAGTACAGGCTTGAAACTCTTAGCCAATCAGGACGCTACTCCCTGTGTGGGCTAGAGAAACCACAAAAAGCCAGCAGTTGATTGGCTTAGAAAATTGTCCAGAACGTTACAAACAATCCCTTAGGGTTAGGGGAAATTACTTTACACAACTCATACAAGGAAAACCAATTTGACTACAAGCATTCAACATCACCCAGAAATAGAACTTCTGATATTATTTTGCAAAAGACAAAAACAAACAACACACACACACCAAAAATGCTCTTATTTTTTGCATTTATTAAACTTTCAGTATTTTTTTTTGTATCTAGCAATGATCCAGTATAGGCAGCATTTGGGCAGTATACACAATGGAATCTGAAAAACATAAGCCCAAATGTCAAGGTGCTTTCTGTATTAAGGCTTTAAAGCAACCTTAGTATTGCTCAAATGTAGTTTTTGAGTCTTTAACCTGTGTGCAATTGTGTGTGTTTGTTTGTATTGCGTCTAGCGCATTATTATAGCGCATTGTTTTCTAGTCATTCTTTTTTTTTTTACTTGGTTATTGATTTCTCACACCTGATACTCTACTGCATCAATATGCTTGGTCTCCAATAGCAGAGCCAGAAAGCTGGACGTCCCATAATAATTTTGCCTACAAAATATAATTTATATGCATGCAAAAAAAAAAAATCTGTGTTGAAAATGTCCCATTGCACGCTCAGCATATAGACACAAATATGCCATATACTTTGAGATCCGTTATTTTCCCTTTACCCTTTGTAACAGGGACCACAATGGAAATTAACTGAATGTTTTATAGTCTTTATTCTCAACATGGTAATTGTATGTCAGGAGGACTGGGTAACCACAGTCTTGGATTTACTTTTATTACTGTCAAACAAATCTATATCTATCACCGATCCCAGTAAAAGTTATTAAAACATCCCCAGAGGTTGAGTGCAGAGGTAATGACAGTGGTAATGTAGTAATACATGAAAAAAACTACAACACCTGCAGTAGACCTATGACCACCTGAAAAAGGAAAGAAATATTCTACATAATATTCTTTTTTTCATGTGATGGCCAGATAGTTTACGATGATCTATCTGTGCTTGTGCATTTATTGCATTCAAAAAGCAGACGCGTTGCAAACATACAGTATTATGTTTATGTAGTTTAAAAAAAACAAAAAACAGAAGTCCACATTTCCACGCTTCTGCTAAAGTTCAAGTGTGTAATCACTGAAACAGGCTTATTGAAAATGCAGCCCTGAAAATGGTCCCAACACCGCTTAGTATCTTGTCTGCAACACACAATGATCAAAGATAGAATTAAAACAGGGTTTAGGTTTTATCTAAAAGATCACAACACTAAAAGCAAAATCATAAAAATCATTAAAAAAAAACAACTGTTCAGGCTCAACCATATAACATTATTCATTTTGGGTAGTCACATTAAAACTAATGTTATCCTGTTTTACATGAACTGTTTGGCCAAAGAGAGCAGAAATCAGCCTGCTTTGAAGGTAAAATAGAGGGATATGAAATAAGTGATACCGGCACAGTCACTTGTGACTCGGTTTCCCACAGCTTAGCAGTTTTCACAGGTGGAAATCAGCAAAGTAGAAGTCTTTGGTCAACATGGAGACGATGCAGGGGATCTGCTTCTTGCCACTAAATCCCGGCAGGTTGGAGGAGGACTCAAAGTGCAGCGCCACCTTGCGGTTGACGCGGGTCATGATCTGCATCAGCTCCAGCTCTCCGCGGAATCGCATCAACATCTCACACAGCGCCTGCATGAACCAGGAGCCGTTGGTCACGTTTCTCCATGAGTAGTAACCTGCAGGACGAGTCACGTTACGAGTGCTCTTACCATTTCATTATGAATCATAAACATACTAGGGCTGCACAGTATATCTGTTTTTTTTTTTGGTTATCACAATAAACACGTTGTGAAAGGCTGCAACATAGACACTCCGATTTTTTTAGATAGTTGAAGGAGTATCAGTAGAAAACGGCAATTTAAAATGTAAGCCAAGTATTCTTTTTCTTTTAGCACAGCAGTGTAGTCCATACAGTTTGGGAGAGGTAAGTTGTACAGTACAAAGTGTTAAAGGTCCGATGGCATGAACATTTCACTTTATGAGGTTTTTGAACATTAATATGAGTTCCCCCAGCCTGCCTATGGTCCCCCAGTGGCTAGAAATGGCGATAGGTGTAAACCGAGCCCTGGGTATCCTGCTCTGCCTTTGAGAAAATCAAAGCTCAGATGGGCCGATCTGGAATATAGCAAGGTTACCTCCCCTTTCTCTGCTTTGCCCGCCCAGAGAATTTGGGCCGCCCATGAGAAAGAGAGAGACATCATGGCTTTCAAACAAGCGAAGCATGGCAGTTGGTCCATAGACAGTATATAAACTGGACCAACAGACCCCGTTGCTCTGGACGGAGACCAGTGAAGTCTATTAGAAGCACTTTTCCAGTGAGCGCTGAGCATTACTGCACAGCCTCCAACTGAGAGAGACAACGTAAATGTGACGTAAGCAACCTGTCTGAAAGTTGGAACTCTTCTGGTAGCTTTGCCAAGAGAAATCTCAATCATTCCCAATCTTGCAGAGACGGAGAGCGTAGGTGTATGTAAGGAAATAACATGGGCACAGGCTAATTATTGCTAACTAAAACGCTAGTAAACATTAGTAAATAAACTTAAACAGCTCGCGTGGTTATGACACAATCGTTACACAATCGTACCTATTTACAAAAACGTCTGCTACGGAGCCATAATGTGAGGTAATGGAGCCTTTATACATTGTCGTGTTTCTTTAGAAATAAACAATGGATAAACAGAGTCTTTAAACACTTCAGATGTAAAGTTATTCGCTGTCCAAGTAGCTAAGTTTCCATCCACTTTTCAATCGAATTATCTGAAGTTCGGTAAAAAAACTCATGCTAATAAAGCTGGTGAAAGTGTGTTTCCATCCAACGCTTTAAAGCGAATAAAAACCTGTGCGTAATGACATCACATGCTGTTTTGCGGTCCAATTGGTATATCAAATTGATTTCAGACATTTTAAGGTGTTTCCATTCATTTTCGCACTGAATCGCACAACATTCAAGCAAACATTTGCGAACAAAGTTTTTGTTAGACAAAATGGATCGTGCCATCTACCAACAAATGATCAATATGGCACAAGTTGTAATAGTGCTTATGTACATATCAAGCTATAATAAGAAAACAACGACGTTATCAACACATTGCTATGATGATGCAGATGCAGATGCACGTGTTCGTTGACACCCGCCATGTGTGCAAACAGAGCAGAAATACTGGCCGGAAATGAACTAAAAGTTCTTCTTCTTCGTTTTGTGGCGGGTTGCGACCATAAAATGACCTAAAACTTAATCACAATTCATTATTTATTCGGCAAATAACGTTTCCATCAGCATTTATCGCATAAGCCGTATATCGATCAAGATAAAATCCAATGAGACCGAATGCATTTCCTTTGAGTCGATATTCAATTTAATTTTACTGTTTCTATAAAAGGTATTTTTCATTCGATATCACTTAATTTGGATAAAAATGTGTGGATGGAAACGTAGCTTGTGACGTCAAAATGAATAGCAGTATATGGAATGTTAACGGCGGGTGAGCGTTTGGTAGCATCAAAATGGCGCCATAGAAGGTTCGAGTTCTGAAGAGAGGCTTACCCCCTTGAGTTGGTCAAGGCCACACCCCCACCCTCCACCTTGCTCCCCTTCTCTCCTCCTCAATAGCTACAGACACAGAAATGGCACATCCTTAGGAAAGCTCATTGTGAGACTGGCTCTAGTGGCTGTAATTCTGCACCAAGGCAGAATTTCAGGAAAGAGACTTCAGATACAGTATTAGGGGACCACTAAGGCCTATATAAAAGCATCCAAAAAGCAGCATGTCATGGGACCTTTACCATAAAACAAGTTGGTAAGACCGGGGATGTTGTTCTCTTTTTAATGGTGCTTTTTATGTTCAATTCAATTTTTAAATTAGCCCAACAAAATAATTTTGATTTTAATTTTTAAATTCAACAAGAAATCTGTTGCATTTTAGCAGAATACTGAAAGCAGAATGGCAGAACTGAATAAACTTTTTTAGTGCAAATAATGTTGCAATATTCAACAACATTATCGTAGATTACATATTTTCCCCTAAAAACATACTGAATACCAGGACTTTAAAGAAATTAGACAGTTATCCGTATGTCATTTAATGAATATTCCCAGGACAAAAAGTCTTTTCTACCACTTCGGGTGTACAGTGTGTTACCTGGAGCGGTGGAATAGGCATACAGGAAGTCTGCCTCCACAGGAATCCTCTCGGATGTTTGAACATCGACACTGTCGGTTTCAATCCCGTCATCCAGCTCCGCCCCACGGCAAGCCTCAAAAGGAAATCCAGGTACATTAAATATAACATACATTATGTACATTAAAGCTGGGATAAGCAGTTTTTTTCTGGTATCATCGGGCAAAAAGTCCATACTGATCTTTCAGCATGTTGTAATTAAAGTGGACTGACAGATAACTAGACTTCTGCATCTCCTCTTGGCTCTGTTTCCAGCCTTTAGAAAACTAGTCCCTGACTGGGGACTTTGGCCAATCACAGACCATTTCAGAGCGAGGGCGTTCCTATTGGCTGTTCTACAAACACAGGTGCACTTACACGTCCCTTCAGATGGTGAAAGCCTGATTCAATGATAGAAAATTCTGCTATTCTAGCATTGGCAACGACTGAATACACTACAAAGCAATCCCCAAAAGGTCTAAAAGAGAGTCTGACAATAAATGCAACATATGTCAATACCAGCGAAATGTTCCCCGAGATGGAGAGAAACTGTTTAAAAAATAGTTTAGCCTTTTGCTAACCTTAGCCAAAGGCTCACAGCTGTGGCTAAAGCTCACAGCTATGGTTCCCAGAAGGCTAAACTAGCAGCATTTTCTCTCCATCTCTGTAACACTTCGCCAATGTTGACATGTTTTATTCATAAACATGAACCTGAATCACAGTATGTCATCTCAAATGGCTCTACACACCCACAAGCCCTCTGGAGGAGCTGCAGGAGGAGGGCTATATTTTCACATTTTTGGCATTTGTTTTGTCTTTTCCAGAAAAACTGCCACCCACAGCTTTAACTGTGATGGTATTTGATGGTTGTACTGAGACACTAAGGGCATGTGGTTTAAAAAGCTACAATAACAACCAGCGGTGATTGTTATGCAATTCCGATTTTATCTAAATCACATCTCTGAATTTAGACTTTTGCCCTTACATGTACATAAAATGTTTAACTTCTTATATTCGAAGCCTGGCATCAAATAGTGACAAAAACATAACATAATACTGTTGAGAGTACTTTTTGCAAACTTAGACAAAGTGTACCAAACCTTAAACTACAAAACAAGCATCTCCGGACTTCCGGTTGAGCGAAACATGGAGTAAGACGTGTTTTTCAGAGCTCCTGCAGAATCTGTAAAGATTTAATCCTACAACAGCATTTTAAGGCAGAAAGTCGCTGCAAAAATATTAAACAACATCAGTCTGATATCATAGTTGCGGATGGCAGCGAATCTCCGTAAATATAAGTACTCTGGCTCTACTAGCACAAGGCCTGAAGCCTCGGGACAAAGTGCCTCTGGTCGATCTGCTATTGACAACATGAATATGGACTTTGAGGTAATAAAAGCAGAAATTCTCCCCTCTTTGAGGTCAGACATATCGTCTGTAATAAAGAAAGAGTTGAAGAACGCACTCACTGAAGATTTTGACACGATAAAAAGTGAATTACAGAGAATACAATAGCTTAATCGCTGATAAGATCGAAGGCAATCTGAGATTTATTAACCAAAAGATACTATGAACATGGCAATAGAGCTAGCAGATTGTTAGCAATCAGATTAAGAAAGCAAAGATCTTCAAACATCGTACAAAAAATTAAATCTAGTCACTCTATCAATCCCCTCACTAAGCCTAATGAAATAGCAGAATCCTTTGCAGATTTCTAAAAATCACTACAAAAATACGGATACTTGCTCTAATGATAACATTCTGGCAGCGTTCCTAAATAATATAAAATTGAATGAGTTAACAGAGACAATGGCAAAGGATCTGGATGAACCTATTAAAGAAAGTGAAATAATTGAGACAATCTCTACGTTAAAGAATAATAAAAGCCCAGGACCCGACGGATATATAAATGAATTTTATAAAAACTTTAAAGAACTAGTTTCTCCACTCTTATTAAGAGCATATCATTATGCGCTGCAATTTGGTACAGTGGCGCCCTCATGGAGGGATGCAACCATTGTTGTAATTCACAAAGAGGGCAAAGATCCTGCCGAATGCCAGTCATATCGGCCTATTTCACTGTTAAATAGTGATCTAAGTGAAAAAAAAAAACAAGCATCTCCAACCACAGCCGTAGACAGGGTTGTAGTACTTGAGTCCGGATTCTGACTCAAGGCGCTTTTCTGTTGCTCTGACTCGTCTGTATTTGGACAAGTTCAGCACTATATGCTTTTGTTCTAAAGTAACTTCTTCCTTCAAAACAAAACCACAGATGGAGCGCGCTCGTTCAAAAAAAAACAGGTGTTGGTTTAAGTTAAAATCCATCTAGAACAGGCATTGAGATTGGTTGCCTGGTATACACCTGGCTGCATCATATACCTCAATCAACAGGCTTCAATCACTTTCACTTTGGACACACACGTCAGTGAGCACTTTGTACTATGAATTCTTCAGGACAAGTAAAAAGTTAAATAATGAGAACATTTCCATTTTATATTTTAAGTAAATAATGTGGCCTAATTTGACCCTTTTCTTTCTACGATCTTGACTGTCTCTCTTTGGACTCGGTCTTAAACCTCTTTGGACTTGGTCTTGACTCAGTGTCGACTAGTCCTGGTCTTGGACTTGTCTTGGCCTCGACAAAGGTGGACTTGACTACAGCCCTGGCTGTAGCAATGATTTTGGAAATCAGTGTCCTAGTTAGCTACGTCTCCGTCTACAAGCATTATAGACACATTGCCTGAAAGTGATGGCACAAGATGAACAGGTATTGTTTCAACTAGTACACGTGTATGTGTGAGGTAACGTGGGTATATTTCACCAACCTGTATGAAGAAGAGCTTGGGTTTCCCCACCAGACTCTTACAGCGGCCTCCTTTGAAGTATTTTGTCAGCTCCTCCAACTTTTCAAAGCCGTCGGTGCCATATATCACGCCCTCGTTTCCATGACTTAGCAACACACATGCAAATGATGCACTCTTACTGTGGTCCTCCTTGGATGCTAGTGACACACACACACAGGGATAGATAGAAAATAAGACAAGAGTTACATTATTAGTCCAGATACCCTCTCATTTGATATTAATTATCATCTTGAGGACAGTGCAGATATTGCAGATATTTTAGCATCTCGCAGTTATAGTTCTCAGGCTGCAAAACATACAGGTCTGGCAGGGATGGCTACTTAACAGTTCCCAAAGACATTTGTAGAGTTACGGTAATAAGCAGTGATGGGAATAACGGTGTTATAAATAACAGCGTTATAAATAACTGCGTTACTTTTTTTCAGTAACGAGTAATCTAATTGATTACTCTTCCCATCTTAATAACGCCGTTACCGTTACTGGCAAAAAATGCGTCGCGTTACTATAATTGAAGCGGTTTTTTTTCATCAGACCAACTAGATCTCTGAGTCTGAGCCGAGAGGCAAATACTTTTTTTGACTGTTCTTCCTTGGTTAGTGGGCAGTACAAGCGCAGAAATGCTGACGACTTGAGTAAAATGTCATGGTAAGCCAATCAGAGGTAGAGTTGGGCGGGTGTTCGAAAGCACGCATAGTCAGACACACAACGAACAACACAAGCGAGTCAGTCAACGAGAAAGAGAAACAGGTATGGCGTTATTAAATCAAGGAGAGGGTTAACTTTTCCTGCTCCAGATTTCCCACCGTGGTCAGAAAGAACAGGGGAGACACTTTGTTTCTCTCACTATGACTCTAGAGTCGGTACTCTATCCCCGGTAGGGATTAACCATCTCCAACAGAAAACACTGCTCCAAACTAGAGCTGCACCGATTACAAGTTTCTAGGCCGATTCCGATTTTCTTTGAGTTAGGCCAGCCGATACCGATTTTAGCCAATTCCGATTTCATTTTTTCTAACCACTTTACAGCACACACAAATATTTATTTTCTAGCTTTTCTTTAATAGAACATTTTGCACAAAACATAGAAAAATGTTTGAACAGATAATGGATCACTATAAAATAGAACTATATAAATTACTCCTGGTGTGGGAAATTCACACACATCTAAAGTGCAATGCTAGAACCATTTCCTTCTTTTCACATCCAATATCCAACAAAAAAAATTTGATTTTAGTTTTTGGTGTCATCCCTCCACGCCCTACTTTTTTCTTGCAGATGTTGCATATTGCAAACTTGTTATCTTCTGCACAGCTGACATGTTGCAGGTTAATTCCCGAGGTTCCCTACAGGTGCGAGAATAGCGCGGACACGCGCTTCACACCACGAGCGGGTACGTGCCACACACGGCGGAAAAGTTGAGAGAAAGGAATGACGCAGTGTCGTGCACTTGGTAGCCTGTTCCATTGTACTAGTTCTCCGAATGCTAAGGAGGACTCTGGCCTAGCCTCTGAAGGATCCTTCCTTGGAAGGACTAGTCCTACCAAGGAAGGATCCTTGACATTGAGAAAAAGCTACAGACTGTGCTGTCGCATCGGTGTGTGCGTGCGTCCTTGAGAACTGTAACTTGTATAACTTATGTTGTCGGTTAATTGTAGCGTTGACCGGCATGAAATCGCCATTTGTTATACTGATCTGCCGGTCGCCGGTCATGGCCGAGCACGTGAAAACCGGCCAATTCCGGTCACCGGCTGGTCTATCGGTGCGTCTCTACTCCAAACAGCTCTATTGTAGTCCAGCCTTTACTTCCGTGACAAACGTTTGTCACTTTGTAACACATTATTATCATAGACAGTAAACTTAATTGACAATGTGACCCCGTACACTTCCACAGAGACCAGTGAAGTATAGTAGAAGCACTTTTCCGGTGATGGCTGAGCGTTACTGCGCAGCCTCCAACTGAGCTTGCCGACGTAGATGTGACGTGAGCAACCTGTCTGAAAGTTTTAACCCCCAATTTCCACCGCGTAACGGCTGTGGATCCGCTCCGGAACGGCAGCGGAGTCAATAGGTTTACATCAAAGTCAATGTGTGTATTTCCACTGACTGCAGAATGGCTGCATTCCGACAGCGTCCCAGCTCCGGCGATCCGCAGCCCTCCGGAGCAGAGTTTTTGCCGGACGTCGGAGAGCTCCGCAGCAATTCAGCACTAGTCTTTAAACGCTTCAGATGTAAAGTTATTTGCTGTCAAAGTGACGGCAACATAAATGGCAGTCAATGGAATGCTAACGGCGGGTGATGGCTTGATAGCATCAAAATGGCGCCATAGTAGGTACGCTTTGCGGAGGCTGGCTTACTCCCTTGGTTATTATGCTTGCCTAGCTGCTAGCGTGGCACACCCTCATACTCTGCAACTGACTAGCTGGTAGTCCGTACTTATGTGCGACTCCCAACAAAGATGGAACAGAAGTGAGATGCCTCACTCTGTAGCTTAGAAAAAGCGTAGAAAATGAAACCACATAAACCCATTCTGGTACAACCTCTAAATACAATTATGAACCTGAAAATGAGCATAATATGAGCACTTTAAATAAGTAAAAAAACTGTAGTTTCTGTTACCACTAGACAACAGTTGTTTCATCTCCGCCACGGTCTGATCATTGTTCACATTGACCTTATAACCCAGCTTAGAGAAGGTCTTTTTAGCAGCAGTAGCATCTTCATCCGTCCCCTTCCGAGCACTCATCCCTGGAGAGAGACACAAACACACAGGTAGAAATGTAGTAGTCGGCAGCTCCAATCATGGGCGTAAATTTCATCTAACAGATGAAGATAAGAGAAACAATTATTGAAGGGGACACAAATAATACAGCCACAATTGTACTTGTAGAGGATATGTGTAGTTGTGCGACTCCAGTAAGTAGACTGACAAGGCTATTTTATTCACTTTAAACATCAGATGAAGTGACTCTCTCTCCACGACACACATGGGGGTGAGTCCCAATTGCTGTGTAAATCACACATTGTAAGTAAAATGGGGGAGACACATTGACACACACAAGACTTGTTTTGTCGTCTGTTATTAAATTTACAGAACATTTGTGCAAGTGACTGCGAAATTAAAAGGTCCCATGACATGGTGCTCTTTGAATGCTTTTATATAGTCCTTAGTGGTCCCCTAATACTGTATCTTAAGTCTCTTTCCCGAAATTCAGCCTTGGTGCAGAATTACAGCCACTAGATCCAGTCTCATAATGAGCTTTCCTTAGTATGTGCCATTTCTGTGTCTGTAGCTATTGAGGAGGAGAGAGGGGGGGCAAGGTGGAGGGTGGGGGTGTGGCCTTGACCAACTGCCACTTTGCTCGTTTGAAAGCCATGATGTCTCTCTCCCATGGGTGGGCCAAATTCTCTGGGTGGGAAAAGCAGAGAAAGGGGAGGTAACCTTGCTCCTTATGACCTCATAAGGAGCAAGATTCCAGATCGGCCCATCTGAGCTTTCATTTTCTCAAAGGCAGAGCAGGATACCCAGGATTTGGTTTACACCTATCGCTAATTCTAGCCACTGGGGGACCATAGGCAGGCTGGGGGAACTCATATTAATGTTAAAAAACCTCATAAAGTGAAATTTTCATGCCATGGGACCTTTAAAGAAGTGTCTGTGTGTGTGACACTTGTTAAATGGGTGTAGTTACCTGTGCTACTGTGGAAGTTCTTATTGTTGATAATCAGACAGGTTCCGATGCAGGGATAGTCCATCTTGTAGCGGTAAGGGTCAGAGTCTGCTGTTTTACTGCTGCGGGGGGCAGAGTCCAATTCCTCAGCAGTCTTACTACTGCCTGCGGGCTCTGCATCTGACCTGACAACACACACACACACACACACACACACACACACACACACACACACACACACACACACACACACACACACACACACACACACATACACACTTTGAAACCTGGGGAACTTGTTTAGCACTGTCGCACTCAAACAAGTTTTTAACACGCGCTGACAGCTCAGTGGTATCTAAACTTGCTTAACCAGTCTGTGCCGTGCGATTGCACTAATCATACACAGAAGTCCAAACGATTTTTGGAATCTCCCATTGTATAGGGTGATGTATCAAAGCAGTGGCAATATAGATGTTCCAAATACTAAAACAGAGAGGCAGAATCACACAGTCTCACATCTATCACATCTACTGGAGTAGGCCATTTAGCTTCTACTTTATTGAAATAAGGTCGACTTTAATGGCTCTGCACAGCTGTGGACCTGTCCGCCCACTTAGCTGCTTTCAGCCCGATTGTATGGGAGTGTGCAGACATGGGCTGGATCTCACTTTCCTTATTTTATAGCTCCTCGCTCTTTGCTCCTCGGCTGAACCGGAAGTTTTTTCAGGGCCTTCCTGGAAGCCTTGCAGCTGAAAGCTGTTGCTCATAGTGGTTCTATTTGTACTCGGAAGTTGGATTTTCCAAGGTCAAAGTCAGTAGATCCTAAATCGTATCTGCTGGAATGGTCGATAGTTAGGTTTAGGCATGTGGAGTGGGGACTGGTTAGGGTAAGAATACCAGGGTAAGCCAATCAGAGGCAGAATAAGGCGGGCCACTAGGCACGTCCTTTGACGTTGACACATCTAGCGGATCCGATCTAGCATCTACCGTAGGCAACACATCCCTTGATCTCGGATTTCCGAACTCGGACAACCCTGCAGGTCCAGAAGAATGCCGTTTTCTCCAGATTACAGGTGTGTAAAATACTGAAAAAAAAAAAGAGTGACACGAGACTGTCTCCCCCTCGCCCCCCCGTCAAATGTTTCAATAAAGGAATTCATGTTTAAGTATTATTGTTATTTTATTATTTTACACACCTTTTAAAGTGGGCCTTTAAAGTGAGCAGCTGCTATCTGTATGAAAAATTGACCTTATTTTCAATAGACCGAGCATACAGGATTAGGTACATTTATAATATATATATATATATATAGTCAGATGTAGTCATCAGTGTACAATAATTATTACCTTTTCTTTGGAAACAATTTCCAGGAGTCCACAGTGTCCCCACCACTCTGCGGAATGTCCATGTTCCTACAGGCATAGATGCATACGAGACAGTGAGCAGAAAATATAGAACCTCCCTTTGGTGAAAGTGGAAACAACCACCAAGATAAAAAAAAACAAAAAAACTTGCTTCTCAATTGGCATCTATCTTTCTCTTCCAGTTCCTGGTATTCAGTATCTTGCGCTCTGTAAAAGTATGTGCAGGGCTCATTCAATTACTATCAATACCATTTCAAACAAATCAATATGATCAATTCATATCAGCAAAAGCCACTTCAGGACAATTGACTGTTTATACTGTACATACGATTTGTTAACTTAGTTTTTACACTATATTATGGAGCTGCAAAGATTAATCAAACTATCAAATTAATCCCCAACTATTTTGATAACGGCTTAATCGGTTGGAGTAATTTTTATGAAAAAAAGTGACAAATTATCTGATTGCAGCTCCTGTTTCTTCAATAATCAGCAGCCCTATTATATTCATTTGATTTGTCCAAGTACTGCTGAAGGCTGGAATGAAACTCTCTTTATCTTTCTGGCAAATAACAATGATAACTAAGGCAACCATACCGGATTGATGTTTAGGAGTTTAGAAAAACTGATAAGACAAATCGGCTAGGGGTGTGAAGAAAAAAAAAATAAAATAAATAAAAATAAAATCGATTCACATTCGTATCGAGATTGAAGCTCTACCGATTCAAAATCGATTCATAGAATTCCAAAAATTGATTCATATATATAGTTTTTTAATGTCTACTGCAATGACATGGGAAAAGTAACTACATTTACATACTGTGAATCGTTTTTTTTTTTTTTTTTTTTTTTTTTTTTTTTTTTTAAATCGAGAATAGTTTTTGAATCAAAAATCGACATTGAATCGAATCTTGAGCCTAAAAATCGATTTTGAATCGTGACATTTTATCGTGCATTCCTAATATAGGCCGCAGTAATTGTTTTAACAACAACCCATTACACGTACTGTATATTGACATGGTTCCCTTAGATTTGTTTTGGGGGGTTTTTTGTCACAGAAAATAATATTTTCTAACTGGTATTTTGGCACAGATCTGCCGTTCAACAGGTTTCCTCCCACACAGGGACTTTTTCTTTGGTAGGTAGTAATTCCAATGAAAACGTTTGACAGTGAGGCATGTGGTTTATCCAGCGTGGCAGCTGAAATTCAATTTCATTTTACCCCATTGAGGGAGGCAGCAGGGATTTCGGAGACCCCGGGAGATAGCTGAGAATTTTTTTTTAAATTTGTTCCTTCGCAATTTGGGTGAACTAACCCTTTAGATGTAGGCCTACTCTATGATATACACTAAAATATTATTTCTCAAAATAAGAAGATAGGTCCACTCACTCTTCTTACTGGATAGCAGAAACTCATTGAGAGTAACGTTTACGGGATTTTTGTTGTTTGTATGTTTAGGTTATACAGGATACAACGCTGAAGATGGCATCCGATTCGCAGCTTCCGATTTGGCAGTTAAGGGGAAATTTAAGGGGAACTTAAAACTGTCCGATTCAGCAGGGAAACACAATTTACATTGCTAAGTGACTGATCCTCCATTTTTTTAACCTCTTACTGTATTGAATGAGTGTTAGTCATTAAGGTAAATTATTAATTATGTCTAAAACACACTTTTAGATTTGTAAAAGATTTATTGTCTTTATGAGAACACATTAAAGGGAGATTTTACTGTTTTTTCACATATAGACCACATTGGACCAGGTCCAGATCCAAAACCGCAATACCTAGACTTGTCAAATCTGGACTAAATTATCCCAGAGAGTCTAAGGAGTTTTAAAACACAGTTTCAGATTTGTGAAAGCTTTATTCTATTTGTGAAAATGCAATAAAGGGAGATTTTACTGTTTTTTTCACATATAGACCACATTGGACCAGGTCCAGATCCAAAACCACTACACCTAAACTTGTCAAAACTGGACAAGAATTAACCCAGAGAGTCTAAAGAGTCTTAAAAACAGATTTCAGATTAGTAATGCTTTTATAGCAAGTCCACTGTTTTATTTTATAGCCACAGCATGGCCTTTGCTAATTGACATTCAACGTAGAAGTCCATGTCTCACCATGTCATAAAGTTATTTTTACCTTTTGGAAATCAATCAAAATATCTTCATAGATTTCCCAATGGTTAAATTTACTCTTCAAATCCTTCTCCTTCAACATAAGTGTTGTTCTCTCACCTTTCCTCCACTAGTGTGCTTGGTTTTCATTTTATCTTATAAATGAAGACATTTTTATGAAAAGCTTTTTGTCAGTTCTTATTCACAGTTATGAAATCTTGTTTAGGTTTCTCACATCTGCCGCCATTTCAGACCTTGCCCATCAACTTCTGCCCACCAGGTGTCCTCATTGTGTTCCTACTTTGCCAGTCACCTCACACCTGCCTTTAGTCATGATCTTTATTAATAAATCTTCCAAAGACTTTAGAGTTTAGAATGTCTCCTCGTTGTAGCATTGCTAACCTTTTGTTTTGACTGAATCTGCCTGCATGCAAATCCTGCCTGTGTTAACATTTTGCCTGTTTAACCTTTTGGTGTCTGTGTTATGCCTGCCGACAAAGTAAACTATGTTATGAATACTTCTGATTTTTGAGTCTGAGTATTTCTCAATTTCCCATCCTCTTACTGTCACTATTACAAAATACAGTAATACGTTGCTGCAGCCTCTCGGGCGCATCTCCTCAAGTCTGGAGAGGATTGCTGCAGCCATGGAGCGTGGGCCTCCAAACACACCACCTGCTCCTGTTGTGCCCCTTCCTCCTCCCCCCACTCCATCTCCGTCCACCCGCTCCACCAGGAGCGCATTGCCACTCGCGGACCAGATTCCGCCGGAGTGTCCAATCCCGCCGCAGTTCAACATCACGTCTCCTTAAGTCCTCTAATATTTCCTCATTTATGTCATCAACACATCCATGATTCATGGAAATGTTGTGTAAAACTCAACAAGCCACAAAGAATGCTGCGACTTTTTGAGGACTGTACTGTAAAGTGCCTCCTGATCTATCCAAACACCTGAAGCGCATTTTCAGTAAGATTTTTCTTTGTAATTATGTATGGTTTGCAAAAATGGGAACTGCTGCGTCCGTGTAGATGAGAGAAGCAAGGTGTTGTGCCCATGCTACATTATGGCCAAGCATGCGCCCTTAAAATAGCATATGAATAACGCGCCAATTTTTTCTGAAACTGCAAAATAGCACCAGGGAACGTTTGCGCCTGAACACGCCCCCGGGAGCGCAAATGCATTCCCTATTTACCGACGTGCGTCTGTGGAGGGAAAAGTCCGCTGTGCGTTGGGTGCAAAATAGGAATGATACATGCGTCGGTGTACATGCATTGGTGATGTCTGATAAAAATTTACTTTTAGTTGAATGAACACTGAAGCTGGAAGAAGCACTGAATCAACCGATTGCATCACACCACACTAATCAGCATTTGTCGCTAGAAAGACTTATTGTTTAAACAACTTTGAGAGCCATTGCCAGTTGAGCCAGACGTGATTAAGACAAAGAACGAGTATTGCTGTAGTTTGGAAACAATTGACACCGTCTCAGTAAGATCCTGTGACCGGGTGTAGCCTCAGGAACATACAACTTTTCTTTTGAGAGACATCTGACCAATAGGGGAAGATTTCATTTTAGAAACCACCCAGATGTAGGGGAATAAATGTATGATCCGGGGAATGTCTCAGGACTGTTCTTCTGTAACTCCGCAAGGAGAAGCATGAGATCAGTCCACTGTCAGCTGCAGTGTTTTATTTTTTATGTTTGATTGTGTTTTGTCTTGTCGTTTTCATGCAGTTTCATTAAACCTTTTGCTTAACTTTCAATTCGACCCAGCTTCTCCTTCCTCCTCCAGAAATCGAAGAACACGTCTTTTAGAGATTTCTTAACAAATGGTGACCCCTGACGTGGATTTTTGGAGGACGAAATAAAAAGGCAAATTGAAGGACGGATCATGGTGACTTGCTGAATTTTCACATGGGCCCAGACAACTGAGAGGTGAGCAGAAAACCTGTTTTTATCAAAACGCTGCAGAGCTTATATAGAAAACGTTTTAGATGTGAAAATTCAGCAGCATCAACTGGTAAGTCTATTAAAATCTGAAAAAGTAATGATAAAGTAATGCCCAATTGAGAACACATTGAGAGCGATAAGTCAAAAGAAATGTATGTTGTTTGTTGTTATTTGTGTTGTGTGTGATTTGTATGTATAAGCTTAAAAAGCCTGAAAGAGGGTCCATGGAAAAATGCACAGACCGACCGGGACGGGAGACCCAAGTAGCGTTTGATTCGCGTGCATTTTATTAGAAGTCCATTTGAGTTTGGCTGATTTTAGATTGTGATAATTTTTAAATATGAAGTGCACTAACTAGGTTACAGCGTTTGATTCGCGTGCAGTATTAAAGGATCGATTTGAACTCGACCGGGTTTAGACCAGTGAATACATTTTAAATAGAAAGGCCGGGGGACCGCGACAGAGAATTAGTCTTTGTGAAGGCACGGAGGAAAACATTAAGACTTTTTTAAAGCCAGCTTAAACAGCTGTGGGGAAGTAGGACTTGGTAAGGCTGATTTTGCGGCGACGGCGGAAATAAAGCGGCATTGGAAGACCCCCCAGTTTTTTCTCGTGACCCATAGTATGGAAATAGGAAAATCAATTAAATAGGTATAGTCGAATTGTGTGAAAACACTTAGGAAATTGTACAGAGGCCTACTGTAAATATTTTTAGAAATAGAATTGTGGTGTTGGGATTTGAGTCTGCGGCAGCGACTCGAGCTGCGTGTGTGGTTTCTGAAAAAGTGTAAATAAGATGTTTTGAAATTGTAAGCGCAGTGTGGTTGTGTAAAGCTTAAAAGCCCACAAAGAGGGTCCATGGTTAAGTGCACTAATCATTTTCTTTGTGAGGTCACAAGAGGTGTGGCCATAGTGTTAAAAAGTCCGATAGAGCCGGCGACAGGAAAAATCATTTTCTTTGTGAGGTCACAAGAAGTGTGGCCATAGTGTTAAAAAGTCCGATTGAGACGGCGATAGAGAAATAATTCTCTGTGAGGTTAAAGATAGGAAACAATTAAATATAGGGTTGTATATAGGCTGCTGTAAATATTTTTGAAATAGAATGGTGTTGGGATTTGAGTCCGCGGCAGTGACTTGCGAAGGTGTGTTTTGATAAACTGTAAATAAGATGGGTTGAAATTGTGTGGTGATAACTTCATTGTAAATAAGAATGGTTTGTGGACGTGTTGAGGTTACAGACGCAGTATGGTTGTGGATATTCGTTTGTGTTGAATTGATAGAATTGAGGATTCCATCCTCTGGGTGGCAGAACGAACAGCGTCTCCATTAGGTAGATCTATCTTCTGAGGAGATTGCAGTGTGAATGCAGTACAGTATATTTTTGATTGGATGATTGGTTTGAATTTTGTGGAAAAAAAGTGGAATGTTTTAATCGGTATGAATGCCTTTGGAAGATTTGGGCGCCGACCCTGAACGTATGAAGGATGTGGAACGTTTTAAAGTTTCAGTGGAGTTTCTCAGTGAATGCATGAATGAGCAGCAGTTGAAAATGGGAGCAAAATGTCTGCTCAGAGTTTTTGTGAATTAATGTTTGTTGCTCCAATGTTTCAGGTAGTTGAAATAAGTGCATTTATTTTTTGAAGATAAGTGCATTTTATTTTTCATGTAATTTTTTTAATATTATTTTGGGTTTTTGCATTGAGTAGAATTGCGTCTGAGTGATTGATAAGCCCATTGCAAGTCAAAACAGCAGCTGTTAGAATTTTTTCACACATTCTTTTAAGTCACACGAAACAAAGACAAAAGGTGCCTTTGTTTGAATTTACACTCTCACCGATGCGACTCCGCCATCTTACCTGTGAGGGGGGTCCAATGGGGGGTGGAGATAAATTCAGCAGTATGGAGAAATTGAGCTACTTTAAGCAATTTAACATTAGCTACAATTGTAACAAAAAGAATTTAAGATTCTTAAGGGGTTTTCAATGGATAATTTAGTAAATGCATATTTGGCATTTTGACTCAAAATTGGTTTGTTTTTCACTAAAAATGATAAATAACAGGCACATGAAGATACATTCATTATATTTTTATGCATTCTGATCTTACTGTAGCTAATCTTTTCCACTATTTTCTTTTGTTTTGTTAGTTTTTATTCTTTTTCATGTTTCTGATGATGTCTCTGAGAAATCATAGGGTTGATAGAGTCAAGGCAGTAGCCTTTTCCACTGATGTGTCTTTTCAAATGTGTTTGTTATTTTTATTTATTTTAGGGTGAGGCTATTTGCACCCCTGGTACAATTAGCAGTGTATGCTATTTGCACCCCTGGTACAATTAGCAGTATGCTATTTGTACCCTGGTGCAATTAGAAGTGTATGCTATTTGCACCCTGGTGCAATTAGAAGTGCTATTTGTACCCTGGAGCAGTACCTGGTACAGTACCTTGGCATATATTTACACACAGTTATCCATACTACTCATGTATTACACCTTTTTGGAATATTATCGCCCTGACATTCTTACCCTAACCATAACCAATCCCACTCCTCTTGCCTAAACCTAACCAACCCAACCAGAGCAGGCCTATTCCTGAGTCTTCCCCTACCACCCTGCAAAAAACAATTTCAAGTGTACAAAGTCAATTGCGCTGTGTCCAAGATAGGGCCCCATATGTATGTTTGTCTATGTTTCTTCCGGCTATCCCCTTGCTGCTTTCCAAATGCCATTTGCATGTTGCCTTTGACTCAATTCCCTTACGCCCCAATACACACTGGCTGCATCGCGTGAGCCCGGCGTTTTTGTTGCGTGTCAGTTACAGCTGCTGCTGCTAGCCTTGTCTGTACACATGTATCTTTCCCATAAACATCAATATATACCGATTTCATTAAAGCAAAGACAACGTCAGCAGTATTGAAGACAAAAAAGGCTACAGAATATTTCCTTGTCATTGCTTATTTTGATTATTTTTCTTTTAATTACAAAAAATTTATAAATTTTCTTAAAATAACAAAAAAATATGTAACTTTTCTAGAATCAAAAAATCACATACCTACCAAATTTAATCTTAACCCCAAATACTTAATTTCTCTGCTATACTTAAAGTGACTATATGTAACTTTTACACATTTCTGCAACTGTATAATTTTCCATCTGATGATCATAAATGACTTGTAACAGTAAAGAGACTAACTATTATTATTATAATATTTTTTTCTATCCACTTTAAGTCATAGAAAAAAAAAAATCTCTCTCTCTGGGATAATGTAGTCCAGATTTGACAAGTCTAGGTACTGTGGTTTTGGATCTGGACCTGGTCCAATGTGGTCTATATGTTAAAAAAAAAAAACAGTAAAATCTCCTTTTATTACATTTTCACAAATAGAATAACGCTTTCAAAAATCTGAAACTGTGTTTTTAAGACTCCTTAGACTCTCTGGGATAATGTAGTCCAGATTTGACAAGTCTAGGTATTGTGGTTTTGGATCTAGACCTGGTCCAATGTGGTTTATATGTGAAAAAAAACAGTAAAATCTCCCTTTATTGCATTTTCACAAATAGAATAAAGCTTTCACAAATCTAAGTGAGTTTTACACATAATTAATAATTTACCTTAATGACTAACACTCATTCAAAAACAGTAAGAGGTTAAAAAAACGGAGGATCAGTTACACAGTTTTAAGTTCCCCTTTAAATTTCCCCTTAACTGCCGACTCGGAAGGTGCGAATCGGATGCCAACTTCCGCGTCGTAAACAGGATGGTAAATTATCGAGCCATTTTAATCAGACTTTAAACCAGTGTTGCCAAGTCCGCTTATTATAAGCGACTTTGGGCTTGTTTTTCTGTAAAGTCGCTTACAAATATTGGTAGTCGCGGGCCGCGTTTTTTTTGGGCTTGTTTCTAAAGTGTTGTTGCTTATTTGGGCTTGTTCCCAGCTCCATAGTAATGGTGCGTTCTTTCTGTCCACCGAAGTCGATTTACGAGTTGTTTTCCGGAGTTACAAACCGGAGGTTGCAAAAAGAACGCCACCGAGGTCGTATATACGACTCGTCAAGTCGTCTGAACTCAGAGGACCCCGAGTTCACTTTCAAAGATGGCTACGTCATGCATCACACATAGTAAATATTGTGGTTTTCTACAATTTTAAGCACTTTTGTCTTTGTTGTAAACAAATGAAGAAGTCCTACACATAGCGCTGTATACTGCTACCTATAGGCATGTTGCTACAGTCTTATTAGGAGTTAAATACCGCCTGATTAGTTATTTTGTAGCTTGTGCAGCTGAAATTGGCTAGAGACGCTCGGTTGCTATATGACAACAATGGCTTTAAGCCGAGTCTGGAGCAGAAAGCAGAACAGTAGCCTAACGTTAATCAAAACGTAATTTTTATGTATCAAACTGTGAAATGTATTTGTGTAATATGTCAATAACTTGGTGAATAGAATCCTAAATGTTACTAAAAATGTTACAAAACTCCATCTTTTCTCCGACTTGTAGTATTGTGTGACAAAAGAACACATCATAGCTCAGAACTCTTCAACATTGAAGGCGATGAAGAACAAGGGGTTCAAACTGTATGTGACGAACTACATGAACAACTACGAAGGTAAGTTTACAATGTTATTAGCCCTTAGCATGTCTGTTTCCTACATTAACATAGCAGCTAGCGATAGGCTAACGGTATCAGCAGTGTATTTTGCGTGTTATTTGTGTACAATATAATATATTAACCCCAGTGTTCATCTCAGTTTCAAACAAGAGTCCGACAGGAGAGATTACGGTTAGGTCTGGGTGCTTCAGAAGTACGGAGAAACGAAAAAAGTCTCACAGTCCAAGTGTAAGGGATCCTGCAGGTTCAGATCAGGTTCATGATACATGAGTTACTCAAATCAAGTTTCTGTGAGTCATGGCATTGCTTTGAATTAAATTATGACTAAAAAAAATACTCAACTAGGCTACCTAATAACTACAGGCTATATTTTTCATAATGTGTATTGGCACATATGTTCCATGTGATCTGACCCAGTATTGGAAAACATGCAGAAAGAAAATCTCACAGAAACTAGATTGTGTTCAGAGTTATCTTACTTCTTTACTTTCTATACTACTACTTCCCTCTGTAAGTAAATGAGTAAAGTGAGCATAATCATAAAATTGGACTTTTGCATAATAAAGTAGGCTGTAGACTAGGCCTACTACACATAAGTTGCACTTTTATAGTGTCTCACTTTTCTCATTTCTTCTTACAAGCTCCCAGCCTAGGCTAATTACAGTTCATTACAGTTCTCAAACTGTGTTCAAGACTGTCTTATAGGTGCAGTTAGTGATTCTGGATGAAATTGCGCATGTTTAGGTGTATGTTTACTAGTAGTTAGCAAAAGCTGTTGTCCAACACCTTTTTATGGGGTACTCAAGAGAATATAGGGGAAGTCAATCATGGGGACATGGGGTTAGTTGAATTAATTAAAGTTTTGCTCACTGCACCTGTAACGTTTAATTGCTCTTGCAACTGGACATTTTTCAATCTCTAACACGTGTTTTGTAACAGATTGTGCTGAGGGATTCAAAGCCTGCGACGCTCGAAAGCTGTACATGTAAGTGTGTGGCTGGCACTGCCCTGTGCAACCACGTGGCAGCTCTTCTGTACCAAACCGCACATTATTCGCAGCTGGAGCTCAAGGCTGTTCCACCGGTGCACAGCTGCACAGAGACAGAGCAGAAGTGGCACAAACCAAGAACCATGGTAACTCACCTTTTAAACATACGCTAACAGTTTCATTGATGTATGTTAACTTTTACTAAAACGTGTTTGATGTCATTGCAGGGTGTTAAACCTGGTCTGGTGAACAAGATGGTGATCCTCTCAGCCCGACCAAAACAAAGAAGGCTGGTAGAAGGAATCAGGTTTGTATTGTTACTGCATTATTGTATTGCTATTGCATTACTGAAATGCTTACAAACTTAAAACACCATCACTCTAGGTCTTTTTTTGTTGTTGTCTTTACTGCTATTTCACTTCTACTTATGCTTTAGCATATAATAATTAGATTGTTTTTGTCTTTTGTTCGGTCTTTTTCACAAAAGCAACCTGTATAGAGGAGTAACTTCCCCCTTGCCTGAACCTGCCACACTTAATGTCGGAGCTGTGTAACAGGACATGCCTGTTGATCTGGCTCCCATGATCACAACAATGTCCATATCAAGTGATGTACCTCTGGTTGACTCCATGTTCGGGACAGTTCAGGAGGGAAGTGTGCTGTCCTATCAGATGCCTACAAAGGTAGTGCCCCAAACCTTTCCACATAGAGATTCTCCTTCACCCCCACAGCTGCCACTCAGTGATTACAGACTTGGGCCATCAAACTGTGCTTTTGTCTACACTGAACAGCAACATCACCACATGTCATCCCTCGAAACATCACTAGAGATGGCACACCAAATCGAAATCTCTACTAGAGAGCAGAGTACCTGCACTGAGTGGCACCAACTTCGGCACCCCCGTATCACCTTGACCAGATTTAGAGAGGTCTGTCACACAAAGGCACAAACATCTGCTGAAAATCTGGCCAAACGGCTTCTCAGACCTTGCCATCAGACAGCTGACATGAGAAGGGGGCTTGAAATGGAATGTACAGCAATAGAGGAGTACTGCAGAGTAAGCAAAGTAAACCACTATCAGTGTGGGTTCCTTATCCGTCCTGATGCCCCGTGTATGGGCTCGTCCACTGATGGGATGGTCTATGACCCCAAGAGCCAGCCTGTCTTTGGACTTGTTGAAGTTAAGTGCCCAAACGTAGCAAGCTATGTGGACTGTCCATACATTGCACTCCGTGACGGAACACCAACTTTGAGGAAAACCCATCCTTACTTCTGGCAGATACAGGGCCAGATGCTGATTTCTGGATGTGAGTGGTGTGATTTTGTTGTTTACACACAGGAGGAAATGTTCGTAGAAAGGATTCCCCGTGACAATGAAATCACTGACATCATCAAAGAGAGGGTTGATTACTTTTTTTTCTATGTTTACCTCAGCACTTTCTTGTGTAGCAAAGAGCGAGATCAAATACTTGATGGTAAGACATTAAATTGGTGCATTAAAGTAATGAAGAAGCACTCAAAATAAGTTGAATCATTTTTTTGTAATGACCTGCCTCTTAGAACATGACAAAAAGCAAAGGGACACAGTTTTAGACAGTAATAATAATAATTCATTTATTTAACAACCAACATGTTTCTTTTCCCTGCTAAAATAAAGGTTAAATACCTCCCAGCTTTAGCTGTTCGCAATTCATTTCTACCCATGGCTCAGGCTTCAGGCTTCTTAACCCATGCTTTGACAAGAGGCCCATTTTCATAATTGGTGAGGAGACACGCAACAGTATAGAGTTGGTTGATACTCCCAAAAAGCCGTAGAGGGATTTCAGTGTCAAAAGATTTGTGCTCTTTCACTCAACGAATGAGTCGCTCCACATGCACCCGAAGACGTGCTATGGACTGGGTCTCTCTAACTTCAGCAGCAGACATTTGAGACCGCCCAGCGAGGAATGCTGGCCTGTTCAGTGTCTTGCCCAAGGACACGTCGACATGGGACTGCAGGGCCATGGATCGAACCACCAACCTTCCGATTGGCAGGCAACCGCTCTACCACTGAGCCACAGCCGCCCCTATGGCAACGAGTATTAGCCAATCAGAGGCAGAGCAGGTCAATCTGTTTTTTTCTGTTTAGGAAAACGTCAGTGAGTGACGTTTAAATGAAAATACGCGTGTTGGGGACCAAGAAGCTGGTTAAACAGTGATTTGGCTCAGATTGAGTTGACTGGCGAGACACAGGGGAGGCAAGACAAAGGATCTTGGCCTACATGTGAATCCCAAAGCCAGTTTCACCAAACTCCTACAAGCCGCCACTTCACAAGATGGAGAAAGTGCATTCAAACACGAGGACGGCAAGGCAGACTGGTGGTGAGACAAAGAACTGCTTCACACCTGTGACCAGGTTGCAGTTTTCCCATTGGTCGTCGGGTCCTTGAATGCACCACCCCGCCACTAGGAGGCGGAGGAAGGATAAAAGCTGTCCGCGTTTGTGTTTCTTTGATTTTCACGGTAACCCCCGGTTGCTGAAAGGAGGCACTGGTCCGGATTAGTTTGCCAGCATCACCTCGCTGGTCGAGATTTGAGCTGGGACAACTTTATATCGGTCTGATATAAAGGGGATCCGAGGAAATACTGGCCGAAGTATTCCCTCATCTGCAGCGGGTTTAATCAGCCTGGATTCAAGAAAAGGACGGCGTCCTGTTTCTTGTTTGGTCGACCTGGATTACGTCTTGTCCCCTCTGCTTCGGGACGAAACGGATTGTTAAACTCTGGCAAGAGTTTTAACTGACAAACAACGCACACAGTAAGAGGCTTACACAGTTCTGGGCAGATATTAGAACTAGTGCGTTTTGTTTTGTTATTAATGAGCAAAGGGTTCGCTACCATTGTTGCCATTAATGTGATCTGATTTAATCATGTACTGGTCCATATGTGATTATTAATCTGTGCTGTGAATGTATAAATTGATCACTATACTCGTTGATTTATGTTGTGTTAAGTAGCTGGGTATAACCGTAATCGCTACCTGCTTAAATCACTCCTTTCAGGAGTTTAGTTACTGTCTGCGATAGAATCGCGAAAATCAGCTGTTAGTCACTGAATTAGTTATAGTGACGTTCTCCTCAGCAAAACAAAGTCTCAGTCTGTCCTAAACCACACGTTAGCCCAGACCTGAGTGGCTGAGGGGAACTGGGTCATTATCGATAACTAAAGATCAGAGTGCCCCCTTTTTTCTTTATTCTTCTTCTCTTTCTTCTCTCTCTAACACACACACACACACACACACACACACCCACAGGCTAGCCGCGTAGCTCCCGAGCTAACGCTGCAGGCTAGCTTCACACGTGGAGTCTGCTTACGTTCGGACAGAGCTAACACAGGAACTAGCTACCATACCGACTAAGCGTGCGCGTTGCCTAGCAACCCCCGGCTTCTTCAGCCCCTCCTCGTGCACGCAGCACCACTACCGCCCTCTTGAGGCCAAATAGTTTTGTGCAGCTCACAGGAGTAGCCATTTTTGGAGTTGTTTTGTGTTAGAAATACATGTCGACATGCCCCTCCTCTCTCACACACACACACCCACACCCACAGACGTGTCCATGACACATGCTTTGTTTTGCTTTGTTTTTTGGTTGTGATATTGTAAAAAGGTATATGAGTTTATTAGTGAAGGATTATTGATTAGCCACCGATAATTGTGACGTTAATAAATCTTATTATGCTTAATTAGCAGTTGCTTGTGATTATTTGTGTACTTGTTGTAATAATTGCTGGTCAATCAGGTCCGTGTTTGGATTCACCCCAGAATGAGACTGTTCCACAGTTTGATTATTGGTCCCTGACTTGCAGGGTGGTGCCCCGTTTTTGATTGTTTGTCGATTTGATAAAGTTATTAATAACCACATTCATAACTTTATTAATATTGATAAAACATATTTGATAATTTGCCAATGATCAAATCTGTACCCTACGAGAATCCTACACGCGCGAGTCGCAGCCTGATGGTGAATTGCCTGTAGGACAGTTTTTGGAGGAACAAATGCCCGGGGCAAAGAGGGTGAAATATAACAAAGACTGGGAGAAAAAGAAAGGAGTAAAAGAATGGATTCAACCCGTCGCAAGATAATTTTTCCTGTTTCTGGGTTATAGTTATTTAAAATGGGATCTTCTGCAGTCCCTGCAATAATAAATAAAGAATTTGTGAATTCAGCATATTTATTTGTGTGTGCAAATTTTAATAATCAGAGGTTACTGTGTATATAATGTACTTGGTACATCAGTCTATATTTGATATCCCATCAGTTTTCTAATGTAAAATAATGTTAAAAGGTGGTTTAACTCCCTATTGTAGTCATTGTCCTGAAGCTCAGGGGGGAGAAAAATAAATAAACTATACCGTGTGTACAGTTTTGCAAAACTGCGCACAGTTTACCAATCTGTCCACATGGATGTAAAATTGACAATACCCACGGATTGTAAAACCGTGCACAGTTTATTTTTCTCTTCCCGGAACCTAGGGTGTCTCATAGACAGTATGGGGGGGGGTTTCCGTAGAAAAAGTCGCTTGTTTTGGGCTTGTTTTCACAGGCCTGGAGATCTGGCAACACTGCTTTAAACTCGAAACCAGTGGTGGTTAGTCTTGTTTATTGTGGTTAGGTTATAACCATGGGCGGAGAGGCAAGCTAGACATGAATTGAATTAATATACATTTAGGAATACACCATGTATTATACCACATATATTTAATGTATCATTATAAATAGATTATATTAGAATAGACTTAAGTATTTGAGAGAAAGGATGCAACGCCAAAACGAAACTCCATCGACAGGGACTGTAACGTTACAGCTCTGTTATCAGAAGTAGGTCAGTAAAAAGCGAAGATGACACTTCAGTCATATGGAAATATACATATTAATGTTACATAACCCACCTGTCAAATGCAACTAGTTAACAAATACTGTTTTCTGTAAAACAGGACTGTGGGAATACTAGTTCAACGGTTGACGTAAGGAAATGTAAGCTGAACTTTATAGTCAACGTTACACGACCAATGCCCATAGATTCAAAAGTGTGGTAATGCAACTGTAGTCATGTCTCATTCAGGAAGCAACGCGAAAGCAAACTTTAATTACGTTAATTTACATATGAAATTAACACGGCTAAAAATGGCCAACGAATAACGTTAACGTTGCGAGTTGAAGACACACACGGAACTTTTGTTAGTATCTGGGTATGGGATTTTGGCCACCTGCGTTAGCTAGCCACGTTTTGAATAAGTGAGTTCACCTGCCTGCAATTTCACTTAGCTAGCTAACGTCAATTAGCAAACATAAATTAACCTACTTCAGGTAAGGTAATCAGGAAAGGACGCTCAAATATGAGTCGTGCTTTGTCAAAATCATATGTGAATAATAATTGAAAAATATATATTTTTCTTCCAAAATAAACGTACCTCTTTTGTGGGACGGTGGTAAAATAGGTGTTAGCAAGCCCACGTCCTTACCATTAATAACATTACCAAGCATTACAAGGAAATGCCCAATTGTTCGTTCGAAGTACAGGCTTGAAACTCTTAGCCAATCAGGAACGCTACTCCTTGTGTGGGCTGGAGAAACCACAAAAAGCCAGCAGTTGATTGGATTAGAAAACTGTCCAGAACTTCACAAAAGGGTTAGGGGAAATTACTTTACACAACTCATACAAGGGAAACCAATTTGACTTCAAGCATTCAACATCACACAGAAATAAAACTTCTGATATTATTTTGTAAAAAACAAAAACAAAACAAAAAAATGCTCTTATTTTTTGCATTTATTAAACTTACAGTATTGTCTTTTTTTTTTTTTTTAATCTAACAATGATCCAGTATAGGCAGCATTTGGGCAGAAACGTAATCCAAAATGTCAAGATGCTTTCTGTATTAAGACCTTAAAAATGCCAGCAACCTTAGTATTGCTCAAATTTAGTTTTTGAGTGTATAATCTGTGTGAAACTGTGTGCATTGCGTGTAGCCCATTATTTTCCAGTCTCATTCTTCTTCGTTTTTTTTGGGACTTTGTTATCGATCCCTCTCAACTGATGCTCTACTGCCTGAACATGCTTGGTCTCCAATAGCAGAGCTGGCAAGCTGGATGCCCCATACTGGACGGGAGGAGAAGAGGAAAGGAAAGTCGCTGTCAGAAAATGTCACTATAAGAGTTTTATTACAACTCCTGAAAAGCATCAGGTAAAGATAGTTTGTATTGATAGTTGTTCCTACGGCCAAGACACACAAATAACCAGAAAGTATTCAAGTAATTGTTTCCATTATTTTTTAAGTCAATATTTATACACATCTGTGTGTGTGTGTGTGTGTGTGTGTGTGTGTGTGTGTGTGTGTGTGTGTGTGTGTGTGTGTGTGTGTGTGTGTGTGTGTGTGTGTGTATTTACCATCTCTTTTTCTTTGGGGTGATTGTGTCGGTAGTCCAGGTATTGTCTGTTCAGCTCTCTAATGTCATGCAGAAAGGCTTGGCCTCGTCTCAGATCAGCTAATCGGGCTTTAAGTTCAACTTTCTCCTTTTGCAGCAGCCACACCTGCCTCTCTGCCCTGACCAACCACACACCGTGTAAAGGGCAGTGTAAGAACTTGAAAACAATCTTTACATGTTTTACTCTTTAGGAAAGGTATGTATGATTTTTAACAGTTTTGTGTTAATTATAACTGGCAACGCCATGGTTGTTTAAATGACCAATTATTTTGAAAGGGAATACTTTATAGACAATAAAACCTTACAGTAATCTGAAAACTGGTGCGTTTGAACTGCCTCTCACCTCATCAGCTCATTTTTGGCCTCCAACAGTCTCTGAGTCTTTGTACGGATCGAAGAAGCCACCTAACGCACACACACACACACACACACACACACACACACACACACACACACACACACACACACACACACACACACACACACACACACACACACACACACACACACACACACACACACACACACACACACACACACACACACACACACACACACACACACACACACACACACACACACACACACACACACACACACACTTTGAAGCCTGGGGAACTTGTTTAGCACCGTCGCACTCAAACAAGTTTTTAACATGCGCTGACAGCTCAGTGGTATCTAAACTTGCTTAATCAGTCTTTGCCGTACAGTACAGGCTGCCATCAAGACCTATTATTATGTAACAAGCTACAGCTATGCCTCTGTGAGGCTGTACAGTGGTGCTTTGAGCTAAAACATGCTAACATCTTCACAATGACAATGCTGACATGCTGATGTTTAGCAGGTACTGTATAATGTTTACCAGTGTTGTGACCAAGTCTTCTTTGCTCAAGTGAGGGGCAAGTTAAGTCAAGTCACAGGTTATGTCAAGTCGAGTCGAGTCCTCAGCTAAAGGTCCCATGGCATGAAAATTTGACTTTGAGGTTTTTCAACATTAATATGAGTTCCGCCGGCCTGCCTATGGTCCCCCAGTGGCTAGAAATGGAGCGATTTACATTTACTCTGTCGTTTAAGCTGTTGTCGTCTATGGGGAATGTGGGATTGTTTTCCCCCAGAAAGGGGCGTGGTTATGAGACCTTCCCTTCCCTTCAGTCGTCCAATCATGATTCACAGTTTGCGCTGCTGCCACTGCATAGCACTTAGACAGAAACATGGCAACATTACATTTATATTACTTTATATTTAACAGCTAATATTCAAAACTTATGAATACACACAAGTCATCCGAGTCATCGTGTCTCAAGTCAAGTCTCCAGTCATTTATTTTTTGTCGAGTCAAATTACAAGTCATCGAAACGAGAATTTGAGTCGACTCGAGTCCAAGTCACCAAGTCCATATCTCTGATGTTTACCATGTTCAACTTCATAGTTCAGCATACTGCTAGTATTTTGTCATTAACCAAAGTACTAGATTTGGACATTTCACCCAAAACCACAACTCTCAACCTCATGGTGGCACTGAAGGACCATGAATGTCTGTAGAAAATTAAAATATTAATTCATTCAATAGCTGTTGAGATATTTCAGTCCAGACCAAAGTAGTAGATCAACTGACTGACATTGCCATCCCTTGAGCCACGGCACTAGCATGGTGGAAAAGCTGGTTGCCATAGTTACCTTGGCGTTCTCTTTTTTTAAAACCTTGAGCTCCTTGGAAGAAGAGATCTAGAAGAGAAAAAAAACCCAGAGAATATACAGTACATGTGTTTGATTTGAATTCTGATATTAGTTAGTATGAAGTTATAGGTATTATCACATTTATTGTTGAATTGATCAATACCACGCTGGTGTATTAGGGGATTCTTTTTGAGGAAAACACGCAACAACTATAATTTCTTTTTAACATGTTTGGCATTAAAAAAAGTTGTTATAGATGATCAGTGTCGTTATAAAAATCTGCTGCTGAAAATGACTTGGTCTTTTGTTACACCCTTGAGTAATCATTTCTTTTATAAAAATGTCAATAAAGAAATTGTAAAAAAAAAAAAAAAAAATCCTAACTGGCACTGTTGATAAAAACACTTAGCTGGAATGTATGCACATTATAGGGGTGCACGATTGACAAAATGTCACGATTCAATATTGATTTTTAGGCTTAAGATTTATACCCCGATTACAGTTAAGTTGTACACACAGCATTTTTTCATTCTTCTGGTGAACAAAAGTAAGTCTACACCTCTAAATGTTAACCGGAAACATGTTGAAAACAAGGAGTCCAGTTGCTCTTTTGCGTCAACTTTTTGGTGCCTCAAATAATAACAGAATTTATGAAGTCTGACCTTTTCCAAGAGTTGCTCTTTTACATTGGAGCAGAAGCAATCAATTGACTGTTTGACTGCTTTAGACTCCACAGACTCCCTGTGAAACACAAACACACACACACAAACCATGTCCAACTGCAATATTTGCAACAAAAAAAAATTTAAATTGTGAATAAAAGGTAGTTATTATGTGTTGTCATAATATGGAAGGGTGGGATTACAGGCTACTTGTTTGAATATCTTTGTTTACCTGTACTGGTCACAGAAGTCAAGGAAGGCATCCAGCACGAGCTCCAACTCTGTTCCTCCCTGATGACCACGTCTCTTCTTCTTCTGTTTATCTGTGTGGGCTGTCTCTGGTTCTGCAGATGCACGGCCTTCACGTGGGAGAATTAGGTTTTTGTGGTTCAGTTTTTACAAAGAGTAAAAAGACAGCTCACATTAAGAATTTAAAAACGGCTGTTAACCCATTACTAGATTTCCAAAACCCAAGCTTATTTTATGTCCAGTATTAGTATTTTGTGCTGTATAATGAAATAGATTAGACAAAACAACCTCCAAAGTCCAGTTTATACCAAGAAATTTTTTTCTTGCTGAGAGTTTGATGAGAAAAACGATACTACTCAAATATCTGTCAGTTAAATATGAAGCTACAGCCAGGAGACTGTTAGTTTAGCTTAGCATAAAGACTGGAAACAGGGGAGACAGCTAGCCTGGCTCTGTCCAAAGGTCTTTATGCTGAGCTTCATATTTAATGTACAGAAATGAGAGTGGCATCGATGTTCTAATCTAACTCTCGGCAAGAGAGCACGTATGTAAAATTTTCCAAAATGTCAGAATATAATGACCTTAAACAGGGTTGAAACATAACATCTGAGATTCAATTCTGAAGTACACAGTGACGTTTGACTTCGCAGCTTAGCCTCTTGTGCTCTCATCCCTTACCTGATGAAGACTTTCTAGATTTAGAATTATCAGACGAAGCCTTTCTGGGTCTGGTCAACTGATACCCCTTGGCTTTCTTTGGACTTGGGCACTGGATAAATGACATGAAGAAAAGGACAAATACAAACAAAGTGAAAGGTCACATATGGGCCACAAAAGGTGTGGATGCAAGGCTCCTGGTTACAACAATCTGCAGAAGTTACTCCGATTCTCCACTGGGCGCGTCTCCTGTAGCACTCCTGTAATTTCTTTTTCTGCCGTTGTCCTTATAAAAAGGATCTGTGATGTCTATTGGGTTTTTCAACCTCCAAGATGAATCTCTCGTCGTCCGTGGAGCCGTAGAGGAGAAAATGGAACCTAGCGGAGAGCCGCTTCACGCACACTACTGGGACGCGCCGTAATATCAATTAATTAATTAATTATCAATTAGTCCATACCCAACTCCTTTCCTCCTCCTCCTCCTCCTCAGAGGACAGGACTTTCTTCCGGCTCCGCGGAGCGGTGCCAGGGTCAGATTGCTCCTGGAAGAAGAAATAAACGTAGCATAAACGTAACACATAACATAGTCTCAGCATATGCACAGTCTCCACTTAACTAGTCACACAGGAAGTTCCTGTGACCGTATTAGCACATTTGTGGTATACTATAGAGCAGGGGTCTCCAACGTTTTTAGGGCAAGGACCCCTTAGCTGAAAGAGAAACGGAGCAGGGACCCACTAATACATGTAAATAATTTATCTGCATATTAAACATGGACAGATTGGTGAAACGTCATGTAATATTTATACATCATGTTTTGATGTTATACATGTGGCAGTCACAGTGAATCATTAAGCTTAACTATATCTGTGGATGGCTACCATAGTGGCTACCTTACCTATAGTAAGCCTATCATCAGTGTTTTTTGTTTTCATGAATTAGATTCAATTGATCTTTTCTAATTAGAGCTGGGCAATATATCGATATAATATATCGATATCGTGATAGGAGACTAGATATCGTCTTAGATTTTGGATATCGTAATATGGCATTAGTGGTGTCTTTCACTGGTTTTAAAGGCTGCATTACAGTAAAGTGATGCCATTTTCTGAACTTACCAGACTGTTCTAGCTGTTCGGCTATTTGCCTTTACCCACTTAGTCATTATATCCACATTACTGATGAATATTTATCAAAAATCTCAGTGTATAAATATTTTGTGAAAGCACCAATAGTCAACACTACAATATCGTTTATCAAATGTCTGTAGCGGAGCGCTTCCCGGACTCAAAAAATTAGGTTGGGATCTAAACCCAAAGGGTCATATAAATGTCAACACTGTAATCATTGTACAAATGTATTACAGTCTAAAACCTTTGTTGATACTGTATCCCTAAAACAGTTTACTATCAACCATTTCATAAGCTGTAAAACTGTATTTGTTATATACAGACTGGAATGCCCTGAGTGCAAAGTGTTTTATATAGGAAGGACTAAGAGGCGTTTGCAGGACCGTTTGGCAGAACATAAATATGCAATTCGCACGGACAACATGAACTATCCTATGGCGAGGCACTACAGGGAACACCATAATAGTGATCCATCAACCGTTCAGATCTGTGGAATTGATCATATTCCATTGTCACTGAGGAAAGGGGACAGACAAAAACAACTAAACCAGAGAGAAAGTTTCTGGATTGATAAACTGCAGGCTACTAGTTATCCAGGCTTAAATGAAGAACTTGATCTCAGTGTTTTTCTTTAAAACCATATTGTTTATTTTTCAATCGGGTCCATTTCTATTTGTATTGTACATGTTTTGTATTTTGAATTTTACCTTGATTTGTAGTCAAATACACTGGTCTATTTATGACCAATGAGGACATCTATTGGTCATTCTATAACCCTACAATTTTGAACCCTCTATCAAAAGAATAGCTTTTCATTGGCTGTGTTTCTTGATTGGTCTGTTTGAAAGCGTATAAGAAGGTCTCTTCCTGTTTGGGAAATTGATTGACTCCCTGACGAAGGCTTGTATGCCGAAACGCGTCGGAGTATTTTAAGATTTATGATGACTAAGCCATAAATAAAGGCTTTGTATTTTTCTAAAAGAGAGTGCCTTGGAGTTTCCTTTTTGGTTACTACAATATCGTTGCGGTATCGATAGAGGTATTTGGTCCAAAATATTGTGATATTTGATATTCTCCATATCGCCCAGTCCTATTTCTAATATGCTAAATTCATGTTAATGTCTATTTTAAGACCTACTTTAATTTTTGGAAGAAAAATAAACTTTCAAAAAAAAAAAAAAAAAAAAGATCAAACGTTAATTTGGAGGGCCCCGTGCTGTCACTCAGAGGACCCCCTAGGGGTCGCGAACCCGCTGTTGAAGATGTTTGGGAGACTACCCTTGTTGGAGACTTTACTATTCACCTCCTTACCTGTGACTCAGGGTCAGTGGACACTCCACTTCCTGACTCACTCTTTCTCTTCTTGCCTTTCTTCACCTGCTGGTTTTTCACTGGCCTTGTGGGGACACAGAGACGGATAACCAATTTGATGGGAAGGCAGAATATTAACAATCAGAATAGAAAAGGGCCAGGCCATGCTGCCATATCAGCCAGACTGTTAGGTGCTACACCACAATTTCTTCAAGATGGCCCATTAACTGACCCTTTACCCTAAATCCCTGCTCCACTTGCCTGACCCCTTGGACCTGAAACAAACGTCACGGATGTATTTCATCACAATTCTTAAACTGGATTTATTACATTTAGGGGATGTCCTGATCGGATTGCATTTTTCTTTAACTATTTGGGATCGGCAGTCACCTCGATCACCTTACTTCATTTACGTCAGTAAATTCTTCACCATTCTAAGTAGAGGTGGCTTTTATATGTAAGTTTTACAAAAATGCTAGCTGCACTAAGTTAAATGTATTAAGCCAAAGACATATTTTAGTTACTTCGTTTACTTATTATTTTTGTAAACCAAAAAACAGTGGGCAGCTGTATTATGAAGGCAAACATTGGATCGGGGGCCAAAAAAGCTGATTGACACATCCCCAATTATATCAGTATTAAACCTAGAATAATCCCGTTGATGGGGGGAGTTATGAATGTATTTATAAATGTATAATAAATGTGAGTGCCATTGTGAGTACATATGGACACCTGTATATTTGTTGCCAAGTTGCTATGTGTATATAGGTCTCCAAAGCTGGGCAATATATCGATATCATATCGACATATGAGACTTGATGTCAATTTTGTGCTGCATTACAGTGAAGTGATGCCATTTTTTGAACTTACCAGACTGTTCTAGCTGTTCTAATTATTTGCCTTTAACCACTTAGTCATTATATCCACATTACTGATGAATATTTATCAAAACTCTCACTGTGTTAATATTTTGTGAAAGCACCAATAGTCAACCCTACAAAATTGCAGCAATATCCACATCAATGTACAGTATTTCATCAATAATATCGTGATGTGATTTTCTCCATAGTGCCCAGCTCTATAGGTCTCTAGTAGTAGAGTACGACAGAAAAAGCACTTATTTTTCAAATTAGTATTAGTATAATAATTACTAATTTGCTTAATAATATTCCATTCATTCTTTGAACAACATTTATTTCCATTACCTTTGTATTGCATTATGTCTTCATAGACCAAAATGATTCATCAGGAACTCTGTGAATGATAGATTAACCTTACTCTAGAGCAGTGGTTCTCAACCTTTTTGAGTCGCGACCCCCCCAAATAATGCGGTTGGTGTTCGCGACCCCCCTCAACAACGAGAAATAGAGCTGCAAGACTGTGCTGTGTAGACAGCTGTTTCAACGCGCCTCCCCCTGCTGTATTTGAGTGATTATTTTGATTAATGTGAGTTTGTGTGCTGGTAGTTTAAGTTTTAGCAGTTAGCACCTTGTCCAATGTTTGTGTCTTTTTCTCTCCCCCTGACCTGACTTCAGACCCCTTTCTGTGTTCCAGGACCTCCTAATTCACAAATGAAGCTCTAAATACAACACATGAAATGTACCAAACTTGTCATGTAAAAACCATTCCCCAGTCTAGAATTTATGTTTTTTTCATTTTTTTTTCCTTCCCCAACCATCTTGCGACAGGTTGAGAACTACTGGTCCAGAGAGGAGCCTCTCTGTGAGCTCACCTCGCCGCAGGCATCCCTCCAGTACTTCTACTCCTCTTTTTCTTCTTCTTCTCTTCCTCTCTCTCTCCATCCCTCTCGGTCTCCTTCCTCTTCGCGGCAGCCCCACTCGGTTTAACGGTTGTCTTCGACCTCTGAGGAGTCACCTTTCTCAGAGCTTTTCCTCCGTTCACCCGTTCCTCGTCCAAGACGTTTAAATCTTCCTCCATGGCGGTGCTGTGCAGGGGGTTACCTTGGCAACACAAGAGTTCTCGGGGTCAGCACAAGACTGGTGGTGTGACATTAGGCTAGGTTCTGGAAACAAGGGTCAGGGCTACACAAAAGATTCACGAAGAAACAGAGGCAGACATGAAGAAAATAGTTTGCCTTTTGTCAGTGTTGTAGAACTCAAGATCGGTCTCGGTCTGAAGACCACTTTTGGAAGGTCTCGGTATGTCTAGGAATCGGCCGCATTTTTACTCTGGTCTCGGATGAAAAGGACTTTATTCCAAGACCTGTCAAGACCACAACTGTGTGTGTGGTGTTACTGCGTATTTGTTACTGTTAACACCCTCTCCTCGCCCCTCTTAACACGCACTCCCGAGAAAAGTGAATCGTGAAGACAGAAGAAGTAGTTCTGGCTGTCTGGCACTGGTCTGGTCTCGGACTCGGTCTCGATACACTCTGGTCTTGATTATGACTCGGACTTTGTTTAGGTGGTCTTGACTACAACCCCGCCTTTGGGAAATCGGTTTGAACAAGTGCTGCAGTAGAACGATACTTTGTTGTCAAAACTCTAACTAGATTAGGAGTAGAAAATCAAATATACAACACAATGCATTATTTATGCCCATGTAATAGTAACATGGTACTTCATAGATGAAATTAAATATGAGCAACATTAGCTTTTTCCTCCATTTACAATATTAAGTTTAGCAACCATTTTGTGGTGCTTTATTTGGCTTTAACTCAGGCTTTCAAAAGTCCATTTGGTTATGTTTAAGGTGTCAAATGAAAATAGTTTCCTGCTTTTTTTTCAAGAATTGTAGAGACATAATGACACTGACGTGGATAGGGATATATAGCCGTGCGGTCTAAAGACCCTTACCATAATTTAGCTGCAATCCCTCCAGGAAGCTGCCTCTCTCTATAGCAGACAGGTTGGGAGAATCCATTTGATCTTTAGATGAACCTTTCTGGATTTGAACACAACGGAGAAAAAAATAAATAAATTACAAATTCCATAATGTACAGTCAATCAAGTTAACTTTAAGAAAAAAAATCGATACAGCATAGGATGGCAATATTTTCCGTGGCAATACTGTATTGATACACAGACACCAGGTATGGATCTATTATTACGTTTGTGTTGGTCAGTTTGTCTGCTTGACAATCCCATTTTGCAGCAATGTAATTGAAGAGAGATGAACAAACAGAGAAATGTATCTTTTTAGATAAAACAGATGTTGACAGTCATCATTTGAAATTGGATAAAATAAGGTGATAGATAGATACTTTAGTCATCCCGAGGGAAATTTTAGATTTTAATAAATTACAATGTATCGCAGAATATTGCAATATGTTTAAAAGCGCAATAATATCGTATGGTGACATAAGTATCGTGAGGATATTGTATCGTGAGGCCTCTGGTGATCCCCATCCCTACGCTGCAGTGTAGATTACAAGACTTACATCAGAACAGTATCCATTTTTATCTGCTGACCATTTTTCTTTTTCAAACATAAAGACTCCTCATCATTTTGATTGAGAGAAGAAAAATACAATTGACAAGGGAATGAGCCATTTCCTTCTGGGGCTGGGCAAAATATGGATATTACATCCTTATCAATATATGACACTAGTTAGGGCTGCCCCCTTTTAGTCGACTAACCGTTGTTTTGGTCTTTAGTCAGTTAAGTTATTTTGAATGCTTTTTCATGCTGAATGACTAATTTCCAAGACTTATTTCTCTGGAAAACACAATATTTAAAGTGGTGGGGTGGCATGATTCTTTGTGGAGAAACTCAGTTAGTCAACTAGTAGTCTATATCCCTGATGGATATCCGTCGCCTTGGGCTTCCTTTGTGTTGCCATTTTAAACTCCGGTGGATTTATGAGGACCATGGTTAACTACTCCTCAGACCTCTGCAGGGTAAATCCAGACAGCTAGCTAGACTATCTGTCCAATCAGAGTTTTATGTTGCACAACTAAGACAACTTTTGAACATACACATGTTCCACCAAAAAAAGTTCCTCCCAAGCCTATTTTGCAGCGGCAACGCAGCATTTCTCCGGTGCTTAGCACCGCCCAAGACGATTGTGATTGGTTTAAACTTTAAAGAAATGCCACTAAACCAGAGCACGAGACCCTCCTCCACTGCGCTTTGGAGGAGGGTCTGGCAAAGCACCAATAGTTAACCCTACAATATCATAATATAGAGTTTCGATGGATAATAACAATATCGATTTCGACATAGAGTTATTTGGTCAAGAATATCGTGATATCTGATTTTCTCCATAATTGCTCAGCTCAATTTTCCTCCCTTTAAAAAAAATAAATTGCCAATATAAATTTTCATCGCTTCTCCGTGAACCATCACCTTATCGTGGTGGAGAGGTTTGTGTGTCTCTGTGAACCTGAGGGCTGTGTTGTCTGGAGCTTTGTGCTCCTGGTAGGGTCTCCCAAGGCAAAGTGGTCTCAGGTGAGGGGCCAGACAAAGAATGGTTCAAAAACCCCAATGAAGAAGCAAGGTAGAGATGGAGTGACCCTGCCCGGAGGAAGCCCGGGGCCCCCGTCTGGAGCCAGGCCCAGACGGCGGGCTCGTCGGCGAGCGCCTGGTGGCCGGGTTTGCCACGGAGCCCGGCCGGGCACAGCCCGAACAAGCGACGTGGCTCCCATCTCTCCAGCCCATGGGCCCACCACCTGTGGGAGGAACCGTTGGGGTCGGGTGCGATGCCACATGGGTGGCAGTGAAGGTCAGGGGCCTCGACGGACCAGACCCGGGCGGCAGGCGCTGGCTCTGGGGACGTGGGCGTCACCTCTCTGTGGGGGAAGGAGCCGGAACTGGTGCGGGAGGTGGGGCGCTACCGGTTAGATCTGGTGGGGCTTACCTCGACGCACAGTCTCGGTTCTGGAACCATACTCCTGGATAGGGGTTGGACTCTTTTCTTCTCCGGAGTTGCCCAGGGTGTGAGGCGCCGGGCGGGTGTGGGGATACTCACAAGCCCCGGCTGGCGCCGCTGTGTTGGAGTTTACCCGGTGGGACGAGAGGGTCGCCTCCCCACGCCTGCGGGTTGTGGGGGAAAACTCTGACTGTTGTTTGTGCATATGCACCAAACAGGAGTTCGGAGTATTCGGCCTTCTTGGAGACCTTGACTGGAGTCCTGCATGGGGCTCCAGTGGGGGACTCCATTGTTCTGCTGGGGGACTTCAACGCACACGTGGGCAATGATGGAGACACCTGGAGGCGTGATTGGGAGGAACGGCCTCCCTGATCTAAACCAGAGTGGTTGTTTGTTGTTGGACTTCTGTGCTAGTCATGGATTGTCTATAACGAACACCATGTTCGAACATAGGGATGCTCATAAGTGTACCTGGTACCAGAGCACCCTAGGCCGAAGGTCAATGATCGATTTCATAATCGTTTCATCTGATCTGAGGCCGTATGTTTTGGACACTTTCGGGTGAAGAGGGGGGCAGAGCTGTCAACCGATCACCATCTGGTGGTGAGTTGGGTCAGGGGGTGGGGAAGACTCTGGACAGACCTGGTAAGCCCAAGCGTGTAGTGCGGGTAAATTGGGAACGTCTGGAGGAGGCCCCTGTCCGACAGACTTTCAACTCACACCTCCGGGCGGAGCTTTCGTGCATCCCTGTGGAGGCTGGGGGCATTGAACCCGAGTGGACAATGTTCAAAGTTTCCATTGCTGAAGCTGCAGCGGGGAGCTGTGGTCTTAGGATCTTAGGTGCCTCAAGGGGCGGTAACCCACGAACACCGTGGTGGACACCAGTGGTCAGGGAAGCCGTCCGACTGAAGAAGGAGTCCTTCCGGGATATGTTATCTCGGAGGACTCCGGAGGCAGTTGCAGGGTACCGAGGGGCCCGAAGGGCTGCAGCCTCTGCCGTGAAAGAGGCAAAGCAGCGGGTGTGGGAGAAGTTTGGAGAAGACATGGAGAAGGACTTTCGGTCGGCACCAAAGTGTTTCTGGAAAACTGTTCGCCACCTCAGGAGGGGGGCGGGGAACCATCCAAGCTGTGTACAGTAAGGATGGGACACTGTTGACCTCCACTGAGGAGGTAATAGGGCGGTGGAGGGAGCACTTTGAGGAACTCCTGAATCCGACTAATCGCCCTCTATGTTAGAGGCAGAGCTGGAGGATAACGGGGATTGTCGTCGATTTCCCAGGCGGAAGTCACTGATGTAGTCAAACAACTACACAGTGGCAAAGCCCCGGGATTGATGAGATCCGTCCAGAAATGCTCAAGGCTCTGGGTGTGGAGGGGCTGTCCTGGTTGACACGCCTCTTCAACATTGCGTGGAAGTCTGGGACGGTGCCAAAGGAGTGGCAGACTGGGGTGGTGGTTCCTCTTTTTAAAAAGGGGGACCAGAGGGTGTGTGCCAATTATAGGGGTATCACACTTCTCAGCCTCCCTGGTAAAGTCTACTCCAAGGTGCTGGAAAGGAGGGTTCGGCCGATAGTCGAACCTCGGGTTGAGGAGGAACAATGCGGATTCCGTCCTGGTGGGTGGAACAACGGACCAGCTCTTCACTCTCTCGCAAGGATCCTGGAGGGAGCCTGGGAGTATGCCCAACCGGTCTACATGTGTTTTGTGGATTTGGAGAAGGCGTATGACCCGGGTCCCCGGGAGATACTGTGGGAGGTGCTGCGGGAGTATGGGGTGAGGGGTCTCTACTCAGGGCCATCCAATCTCTGTATGACCAAAGTGAGAGCTGTGTCCGGGTTCTCGGTAGTAAGTCGGACTCGTTTCAGGTGAGGGTTGGCCTCCGCCAGGGCTGCGCTTTGTCACCAATCCTGTTTGTAATATTTATGGACAGGATATCGAGGCGTAGTCGGGGTGGGGAGGGGTTGCAGTTTGGTGGGCTGGGGATCTCATCGCTGCTCTTTGCAGATGATGTGGTCCTGATGGCATCATCGGCCTGCGACCTTCAGCACTCACTGGATCGGTTCGCAACCGAGTGTGAAGCGGTTGGGATGAGGATCAGCACCTCTAAATCGGAGGCCATGGTTCTCAGCAGGAAACCGATGGAATGCCTTCTCCAGGTAGGGAATGAGTCCTTACCCCAAGTGAAGGAGTTCAAGTACCTTGGGGTTTTGTTCGCGAGTGAGGGGACAATGGAGCGGGAGATTGGTCGGAGAATCGGCGCAGCGGGTGCGGTATTGCATTCAATCTATCGCACCGTTGTGACGAAAAGAGAGCTGAGCCAGAAGGCAAAGCTCTCGATCTACCGGTCAGTTTTCGTTCCTACCCTCACCTATGGTCATGAAGGCTGGGTCATGACCGAAAGAACGAGATCCAGGGTACAAGCGGCGAAATGGGTTTCCTCAGGAGGGTGGCTGGCGTCTCCCTTAGAGATAGGGTGAGAAGCTCAGTCATCCGTGAGGAGCTCGGAGAGAGCCGCTGCTCGCTGCGTCGAAAGGAGCCAGTTGAGGTGGTTCGGGCATCTGGTAAGGATGCCCCCTGGGCGCCTCCCTAGGGAGGTGTTCCAGGCACGTCCAGCTGGGAGGAGGCCTGGGGGAAGACCCAGGACTAGGTGGAGGGATTATATCTCCAACCTGGCCTGGGAACGCCTCGGGATCCCCCAGTCGGAGCTGGTTAATGTTGCTCGGGAAAGGGAAGTTTGGGGTCCCCTGCTGGAGCTGCTCCCCCCGCGACCCGACACCGGATAAGCGGACGAAGATGGATGGATGGATGGAAATTTTCATCGAATCAGTAGTGCAGTATTGACCAACTTACTTGACTCTCATGTTGTGTTGCCGTGAGCGCTTTGGCTCTTCTGCTTCTGGCCTTTTTGGCACTGTGGAGACATAGAAGACAGGAGCACATATTCATCATCATTATCATCATCATCCTCAATATTTGTGCACCTCCAACCAAATGACTCTGCTTACTGAGTCGTTGAGCAATCCTCCATGCTCAAGTGACACACTACTGAGTCCCAAACAACTCCAGGCTTGTGTTTAATGCCGAGCCCTACTACAGCCAAATGGCTGACACCCAAATCTCGTAGGGAGCCGTTGTATCATTCTGTTTAGAAGTTATGTGGCTAACCTCAAGCCAAACTCCATTTAGTAGACAATGCACATTCATGTATTAACTGCAAACCTAACCCTATCTCGCATTGCCAGACCTTCCATCGCAGCGCTTCGGAGATAGGTCTGGTAATGCGAGACTACTGCAAAGCTAATTTCCTTACAAATGTGTCAGAGTGCTTTTTTAAGTTGTAAATGTCCATATATTTTACCATTTGCTAACGTTATGCGTATTATCAGCACAAACAAAGAACTTATTTTTTCTGCTAGTTAGACCTCTTTTATCACACACGTTTCTTCCAAATTAGGGTTTGTTGCGAAAAGCACGAATATATTCTGAGAGTTGTAAATTAGCTAAGGTTAGCGTAACGATAAGGTTAGCTACATGCCGAAACTAGCAGCAAAAGACGTGACTGGTTTCTAAGCATAACGTTACTAATGTTATGAATGTGTTACATTTGCTTGAAACTTAGCGGGGGCAACGTTATATTGTCAACTTTACAAATGAAATTCGTGACTTTACCAACTAGATACACTCATAACTGATAGTTCTCACCTCATTTGGAACAACTGTAGCTTAGTGAAGTAACAAGTTTGTTTTGTAAACACTCCGCAGCTCGAATTGATACCGCTTCCCGCAAAATGCTTGAAGTTCCGGACTGTACCATTTCAGATATACAGGGGAGGGGTGGGAGGGGGTACAATATTTATCTTTATAACGAGGAAAACGTTACATCTCAAAATGAGAGTTCATGTGTATAACATAACAACGTTTTAGCCTTAATTTTACAGTGACACAGTATGGATACACTTAGTTTAAAGTAAATATTGAAAATACTGAAAATGTGTATCTATCCCAAGCGGAATCATTTAAATTTCGGTCCTACGGAAAGCGAAAGGGCTCAGTATCTGCTTCTCTTACTGTAATACATCCACAATCTGCTCTGATCAAATCAATACATCCATGCATCAAATACCTTTACTCTGATGTATGTATACATATTTTATCAATATGTAACGTCACCCATAGATTTCTGAAGAGCCTAAATAAAGCTCAGGGCTCTGATAGATCTTTTATTTCAAGGGAACAAAGTACAACAAAAAACGCGTTTATATACTTTAGTTTATAAAGAGCAGTGGAAGTATTACGTTTTAAAAAAACACCTAAAACACAATTCTAGTTTTAGCACCTGAGCAAGAGAAAGGGATGGCTTTTTGTTTTTCTATCTTAGTCCAGTGAATATAGACAATAAAATCCCTACTAAATAAAACATGAGGATTAAAAACTGTCCTGGCCTATACATACCATATACAATCCCTTGGAGTAATAAATAAAATAGGACTGAACTACATACCTAAATGTTTTTACCATTGTACACACAGCACTGATAAAGCAAAATACATGAGATCCCACAGCTCTTTTTTTTTATTTTTTTTTTATTGATTTTAAATTAAAATCTTTACAAAACAAATCTGGGATGACAGTGAAAAACAGTCAGAGCAAGACCGTAGTCAAAAGTACTTCCATAAAATTTTAACTATAAAACATTCAAAAGGATTTCATTCAGGTTGTAAACGATGTTACTTAGAAATGGATAATTGAACCCTACTTTAGTATTATTATAATAATTTAAGAACGATTTCTTCAACTATTCTCTTCCCTTCATGTTCCCATCATAAATAAATTAAAACAGTGACACAGTTTCCCTATGTCCTGACTGTTCATTAGTACCTGAATGCCCCGTTCCCAGCTAGCTTTGTTTGGATTATCTTTAATATGGCTCACTGTGCTGGTTTCTCAGGGTCCTAATAGGACCCAAGCTTATTATTGAAAATATTTAAGGACCCATCTGAAACAATCCCATTATCCATTGTGGATTTCAACTTTCTACCAAAAAAAAAAAAAAAAAAAACTCAGGAAACAAGTCATATAAAATCACGTCACAAAGACAGAAAAAATCTCATCAAAGACCTGAAATGTTTAAGTTGTAGTGTGCAGCTTACAAAGTGATCAATATGGCTTTTAATCCAAACTTAACCCTCAATGGTATCTTCCTCTATCGTTGAAGTTAAAAGGTGTGTGTGTGTGTGTGTGTGTGTGTGTGTGTGTGTGTGTGTGTGTGTGTGGTTCTTGCCAGTGAAGTCCTGAGATGTCCGATGCTACAGAGCTGCATTTTTAGATTTCCCTTTAAAAAGCATCCTTAATGGAGATGTTATAACAAAATAGCTGATTAGAATCAACACATTGTTACATATTATTTGTACTGTACATAACATAGGCAAAACTATTTCATCAAAAACTAGATAGAATAGAATTTATTTTAAGCATAAAGTCTACTCTGGACCTCCGGAGGTCTTGTGGCGCGTCATAGATCCTAAAGGTCATTTTTTTGTTCTAAATGCTCTGAATCATGAAGACTAGACATGTTGATGGTCCTTTTGGTAAGACGGGATCTCTTCACTTGCTTCCCTGTGTGTGCTTTAGCTTGTGCTGTCCTCTTCCTTTTTATGCCTTTGGTAGCTTGTGGGTCTGGTCTTCCATGTTGCTCTCCTTCTACATTTTGATCCCGGCGTACAGTTCGTCTATCTGGGATCTGAAGTACTGTCGCATTTCGTTCCTCTTGGCCTTCATTGTTGGAGTGAGCAGGCCGTTCTCGATTGAGAACAGCTCGGTGTGGATGCAGATGGTCCTCACCTAAAAGGACACGCACGCACACACACACACACACACACGCACACACACGCACACACGTGGATGATAATGGATGATAATGTTTCAGTTCCAGGAAAACAGCATCCCATGCCTAAACAAAGTTTGGAAGAACACGTCTACAGAGCTACCCAGTGCTATACAGGAAAGGATATTTCAAATCTCAGCTGAAATATGAGCGAGTGTTTTACCTGCTCAAAGGACTTGAGGCCTCCATCCTTGCCCAGTTGCACCATGTCCTTCAAGATGGCTCCCTTGACTTCCTGAGAGGACATAAAAGAGGGGTAGCTCTTTTAATTCACACTTGGTACATGGGCTGTGTTTTCTTTTCTTTTTTTTTTACTTTTTTTTTTTACACACAAGTCAAGTGGATGTGTTGTCTATGATCTTTTGTCACTTTTCTTTTGTAGGTTTGGTCAATTTTTCATTCATAAAACAACCACTTAAGAGTCATCAAAGCCGCATCTTTCAACCATTTAATCTGTTACTTTAGGCTTTTTTTTCTTCTATTTTTGAATTCTCTGCTTGCTAACAAGTTTTTACACACTCAATGGCAACAGTTTGTGTTCAGGTGTTACAGCAGTTGGGTTGTGAGGCTAGTCTCGTTTGCTTAGCTTGCTCAGCCTCGCACCACTTCACTGACCTCTTTGTTTATTTTTTCTCTGTAAAACAAATTTGCAAAATAGAAAAGAGATACAATTAGAAAAAAGAACATGAATATTATTTCTACTACTGTCTTCAAGTTAGGTGAGCTACTCCACAACCTTTGCACATAACCCCAACACAACTGCAGAAGTACCTCCTGGAGTACATGTACTGCATGCCTGGGTGTGAATCACTGCTCTGAATGAAGAGATTTATTGCTTAACTGAGAAATCATAAAAGGATTTATTGCCAAGTAAGTAGCACTTTACCAGGGATTTGCCTTGGTTGTTGGTGCAAACATAAACATATTAAACCTTAACAGGTATGAAATGAATATTGTCCTAAAGGGAAATGGATTCTCAGTGCGGACACAGGAAAACCGTATGCATGCAGTCTGAATTCACTGTATACTGTAATCAAATTATGTAAAAGTATTACCGCTCTGCCACACAGTTCCTGGTAGCTGGCCTCCAGTCCCAGGGTCCTCTTGATCCAGCCACACAGGAAGTCAGGGTCAGGAACCACCACTGCTACCAGACATGCCTGGAGACAAACACAATAACAATAATAATAATAATACATTTTATTTATATAGCGCTTAACGTGGCACTCAAAGACACTTGACAGTAAAACCAGCACATTTAGCACATTAAAAACAGACAAAGCAATAAAGCCAACACATAAAGCAAGCATATTAAAAAGCAATTAAAACAATAAAACCAGTAACTAACAGTAGATAATGTGTAAGACTATTGTATGTGGAAGGCTAATCAGAAGAGGTGTGTTTTGATGATTTGAATGTGTCCAGGGGGGTATTGCACAAAAGTAGAATTTATAAATCCAGGATAACTGATAAAGCGAGGCTTGACCTAGTAAAAATAAATAAATAAATAGAAACAGTGAGAGAAAGCGTGGCAGAAGTGCCCACGCTTTTCTCTCACTGTTTTTTTTCTTCTTCTTTTTTTCTTTTTAGAGTTCTTTTTAGGCCTTAGAGTTTCCTTCTTTACATATTCTATGCTTTGCTTCCTTTGCTTTGAAGGCCTATTAATGGACATAGAAAAAAAAGACACTGAAGAAATTGGACTCTGAAATCTAGAAACTATAAAGATAATTAAGTGATAAATTTAATGCACACTTTAAACATGACAGTAACACAGTTACATACAGTATTCATTGGTTATTCCCCCCCCCTGCAAAATATAAGGTCAAAAACCATATAGTTACTGGTCCAATGAACTAAGACTATAATAAGGGAGGGTTGTACAATTATTAAAACCTATAATAATTGTTCAATCCTCCCAAATTATAGTCCCAATTCACTGGAGACAACACACATTGTGTGCTTAGAATGCCAAAATGCAGTGCACATGGAAGAGGAACACACATGGTCCTTTGTTAAAGAATACTAAAAGAAATAAATCAATTAAAATAATTAAAGGTGTATTGGTCCCTGACCAGTCTGCCATTGTTAGAACCACTAACACGTGCACTTTATATATTGTCCTTCATCACTGACTTCATTTAAATATGCCTTTTCGAATTATCTCCGTAATATATTCACCAAACTTCTAACAACAAGCAGTTTTCATACAGAAATAACAGTAACAATGACTGTCACACGAATTATTATAAAAATAATAGTCAACTTTAAATAATAACAGTGCTTAACTGAACAGCAATATGCACCCGTTGTATTTTAAAGCTACATTGTGTAAGAATTTCTCACATCTGGTGGTGAAATTGTATATGACAACCAACTGAATATTACTTTCTAGCCCCTCCTATTCTGATCGCGTTTTAACGCCTACGGTGGCCGTATTATTCCAAGAAGTACGACTTTGTCCGTGAGTGTTCCTTCCAGTGTAATAACAGTTTTACGTTTTCATTATTTTGGTGAGGGAAAGAAGAAAATAAGAAGAAATATAAACAGAAACTCCCAAAACAAAACTGCCAATACACTCACTGACCGTCATCAAGTCACTCGCTGTATATCGGTAATTTAATTTAAAACAATTTAGACACTTTAGGATCCATTTCTGTGTACAAGGGCCGCACACACCTCACGTAAAAAATATAAATGGAACACTGTCCTATCTTGATGCTTGTAGAGGGAATCTCAGCGGTGCATGTGCACCATTACGCGCTGTTCTCATGCCCAGTGTCCGAGGTTTCATTGATTACAGTGGAAGGAAGCATCGGACTTTGCTTCGTAATACACCAATCCCACTGAGATACACCACACACATCCGCAACACACACAAACACACACTCGGAATATCCTCCAACCTACCTGCAGACTGTCTCCATGCACAAAGACCTGTGCCACTGCATCACTCCTCATGTAGATGTTCTCTATCTTCTCCGGAGCAATGTACTCCCCCTGTGCCAGCTTAAAGATGTGCTTCTTCCTGTCCACGATCTTCAGCGTGCCATTCTGTCAACACACATGCACACACAATTACATTCTATGAAATGTCTACAGGCTGTTGGAAATACAGCATTTTATGATATGTAGCTCAATGCAAGGAACTTGGGTTCAAATAAATATGTGTGAAGTCGAGATGAACAAAGTGAGGCTGATAAAACTAGAAATGACTGCCTTGTGGTTGTATGTCTCCACCAACCAGTCAAGTTGCAGTTTACATCCAGTTTGTCGAGTCTATGTACATAAAAAGAAACATGGATGCTTCAACCCGGCAGCACATAGGATCTACACAATCACCACAAGTTTCAACATTAGTGTCACCAAATCAGCATCTGACCAAATGTGAAATATGAACACAATCTCCTCCCTTCTGTTCCTGAGTTATATGCGAATAATGGCCAAAAATGGTGTCATAATTACCATAGGAATTCTTCAGTTATGGCCAAACACATGTTTTGTGCCATCACAGTCCAAAAATTGCTCAATGGTGTTTAGAGCCCCCAATGTCGACTTCAAGGCAGCACTGCGACCGTCGACTTCAAGGCACCTAACCCTAACCTTAACCCTTAACCCTAACTATTGCCTAATCCAAGTGCCTTCCAGGCAGCGCTGCCTGGAAGACGACATTGGGGGCTTAAAACACCCAAAAAATACTTAAACCCAATTGGATGTTGTTGCCAAATTTGAAGAAATTCCCTCCAGGGGTTCCTGAGATATATCGTATTCACAAGAATGGGACGGACGGACATAGAAATGTGTGAGGCTGAACTCAAACAACATGACTTAACGTACAGGAAGCCATTTTCCTATGTCTCCAGTGTGAAGCCAACCATCTGCATCAATAGTCTCGGCGGTCTTCTCGGGGTCCTTCAGATAGCCCTGGAACACGTTAGGACCCTTCACACACACCTGGACCCACACACACACACACACACACACACACACACACACACACACACATTTATGAATGACGCCCATTATCATGAATATCATGTAAACAGTTTTTTACAATCACTTTGCTACTAATTTCATAACCTTGATGTGATTTTTCAAATCTCTAGACACAAAACTCACAACAATCATCACTTGTAACACAGGCTATCCAATGTTCAAAACATTGGATTGTGCATTCATATCTCTAAAGAAGTCTTGCACTTGCACAATCACTGGTTCAAAAAACAAATATATTGTGAAATACCATTGAAACATTACTTTAGATCATCCACACACAAGCTACCCATTATTTCACTGGGTCATCGTTCGTACAATCATTAAATATTGTAGTACAAAATAGGTGATACATGTTTCATTATGGTACTACAAGTAAATTCATCCCTGTAAAAGTACTGCAGTAGTAGAGAGAATACTACAGACCAATGTGGTATAAGTTATATATATATATATATATATATATATATATATATATATATATATATATATATATATTTATATATAGTGAGAACAAATTCTCATTTGCATCGACAACACACACATATATATATACACACACACACACACACACACACACACACACACACACACACACACACACACACACACATATATATATATATATATATATATATATATATATATATATATATATATATATATATATATATATATATATATATATATATATATATCATACCTAGAGATTGGCATGGTTTGATTTCAGTTAGTCTAATAGATGGTTTCATTTACATATAGAGATGATTTTATGGAAAGTACCCCATGCCAATCTCTAGGTATGGTGAAGGGTATGTGATGATGTGTGGGGATATGGTGAAGGGTATGTGATGATGTGTGGGGATATGGTGAAGGGTATGTGATGATGTGGGGGGTATGGTGAAGGGTGTGTGATGATGTGGGGGTATGGTGAAGGGTATGTGATGATGTGGGGGTATGGTGAAGGGTATGTGATGATGTGGGGGTATGGTGAAGGGTGTGTGATGATGTGGGGGTATGGTGAAGGGTATGTGATGATGTGGGGGTATGTTAATGCCAAAGGCCAAGGGAACTTCATCAGGATGCTGGATCCATGAAATAACTGGCCTTTAAAAATAAAAATCTGCCGGCCTTTATGGGAATTTAACATAGGGGTGTACTTATTTATGCCCCCTGTATTTTATGGGAGAACATTTATTTATTTACGATACATTATTCATTCACAAAGAAAATTGGTGTCCTTAAAGATTGGATTTTTCCTCATTTTTTTAATTAAGGCATTAAGATAAATTTGCAAAAGATGATTTTTTTATTCTTCTTTTTAGTCAACTTTAGCATGGGTGTCCTAATTTTTTCAACTTTCATGATCTAAACATGGAATATTGTTTGTCTGTTTCTATACAACTATATATATATATATATATATATATATATATATATATATATAGACAATTATCTGAAATGTAATGTGTGAATTGCTTTGTGAAATAGTAGTACTTTGATGTTAAGTTGTGTCATATTGAACAAGTGATCTTTGTTAAATGAACAAATGATCTTTTGTTTATGTGTATTGTATCCAAGCAATTGAAAAAAGTGTTAGAGTTTTGAAAAATGTGTATTTTGATCATTGGTTGTGAGTTTTGTGTCTAGAGTTTTGAAAAATGACGTCAAGGTTCTGAAATTAGTAGTTAAGTGATTGGAAAAAACTGTAAAAGAGTTTCTATGATGATGTGTGTCTTTGTGTTTCACCTCTCCCTCGCCGTTTGCAGCCAGGTAGTTCATCTCAGGCACATCCACCAGTTTAAGGGAGTTGCAGGGCAGAGGAGCTCCGACGTGTCCTGCAGGCATGACGTCAAGTTTAGTTCTTGCAGCCCGCAGTAATCAGTCAGCTTTTTTTCGTCATAATTTAGAGCGTGTAGCCTTGTAAAAGATGAATTAAGTCAAGCAGCTTTGTTATCCATTACCTGCATTCCATTCACCCGGCATGGTCATGGTGCATCCAGCAGTGCACTCTGTCTGTCCATAACCTTCATAGAACTGAGACAGTTATTATGATTATTATTATCATTACTACTTGTAGGGTTCCACTGAATGAAGCTTTACCTTGACGCTCTTCTAAATCTCCTCGTCTTAATCCACATCAAAAAATCCACAGGACCACTCGAGTGTTTGTGTGGATCTTTATGCGAGTGTTTGAGCGGATGTTTGTGCTAGTGTTTGTGCGAGTGTTTGAGCAGATGTTTGTGCGAGTGTTTGAGCAGATGTTTGTGCTAGTGTTTGTGCGAGTGTTTGAGCAGATGTTTGCACGGGTGTTTGTGCGAGTGTTTGAGCGGGTATGTGAGGGGGTGTTTATGCGGGTGTTTGTGTGAGTGTTTAAGCGGGTGTTTGTGTGAGTGTTTAAGCGGGTGTTTGTGTGAGTGTTTGTGCGAGTGTTTGAGCGGGTTTTTGTGCGGGTGTTTGTGCGGGTGTTTGTGTGAGTGTTTAAGCTGGTGTTTGTGTGAGTGTTTGTGCGAGTGTTTGAGCGGGTTTTTGTGCGGGTGTTTGTGTGAGTGTTTAAGCTGGTGTTTGTGCGAGTGTTTGTGCTACCTGACAGCCTACTGCGGCTCTGAGGAAGTTGAGGACAGCAGGAGAGATGGGAGCAGCTCCAGTCAGCATGAGACGCACGCAGCCGCCGAGGCTGGCCTGCAGAGGGCAGCACAACACCTTATTACTGGACAGCTCTGTCAGTTGTAGCCACGACAAATCCATGTTAAAAAATAATCAATCAACCAGACAAAATGCAACATAATGTCTATGTCCTTACAGCTTTAACCATCTAAATCACTTTTAGTGAAGGCTGTTTGAGGATGATAACAATTAGAGCTGCAAAGATTAATCGATTAGTGTCAACTATTACATTAATTGCCAACTATTTTGAGTTTGAGTCATTTTTCTATAAAAAAAAAAAAAAAAAAGTAAAAGCTCTCTGATTCCAGCATCTTAAATGTGAATATTTTATAGTTTCTTTTCTCCTCTGTGACAGTAACCTGAATTTGTCAAAACAAGATATTTAGGATGTCATCTTGATGTTTAGCAAACACAGATCGACATTATTTGCCATTTTATAGAACAACTTATTGATTAATTGAGAAAATAATCAACAGATTAATAGACAATGAAAATAATTGTTAGTTGCAGCCCTAATAACAATGTTGTACTTTGTCTTTAGTTCTTGAATTGATCTTTTATAGTTCATTTCTTTTTTTACTTCTATTTGTATATTAGTATATACAGTACCTCTTATTCTTCTTTTTATTTTTCACTTCTCTAGTTATCTGATCTTATCTCTGTCTTTACTGCTGCTGCAACATGTGAACTTTCCCTCTGGGGATCGATAAAGGCTTATCTTATCTTTTAGCGTGTGCTCTTACGATATTAATGCATGAGTTATGTACCAGTCCCTAGAAACCCCACATATGACTTAGGCCTGTGTCTGCAAAGCGTACATGACCTTACACAGTGGTTTGAACCCTACATCTTCAACCACCATTTAAACTAGTTTTTAAACAAAACTACTTTTATTAAAGTTACATTTATTTTAGTTACTTATATATTTTTGTTTTATGAAGGTAAAAAAACAGATGACTAAAACCACTTTATTTATGTTAAAAAAGGGGAAATTATTGGGCACTTGTAGTGAGGAACTGAAAATCTGTGGAAAATGAAAAAATTATTTTATGACAGATAAAAATGTGTCTGATCAGTAGGCATGCAGGAATTAGTATAGTAGGGTCAGTGTGAAATTGGTCTGATTTTACTTTTGATGTCCAAGAGGTATTACGTAACAGTAGATGGGTGGTAGGTGCAATTAGCTGTAGTTTCAGCCTACACCTTTTCCCTCTGTAGAAACAAAGTCTTTCTGTCGTGGCTTTATTTTCTACTGTACTGTCTGTCCCTCTGTCTTGCTGTGAGTTACTGTAATTTTGTTGTTTCTTACCGATTGTATCAACCAGCCCTAGTGAAAACATTCCTGGACATGTAGCACTCAACTATACAGTGACCTACTAGGAGTTTTAACTGTGCTGGCTCTGTGTACCTGAACCTTCCGGAAGATGAGTCGATCCCAGATACTGTCTCTCCTCACGATGCCTTTCCTTATCTCGGCCTCCTTCCTTCTGTAGGCGAATCCCAGCAGCCAGCGCTTCAGAGAGGTGTTGGCCTGCCCAAAGATCTACACACAGACACAGACACAGACACACACACAAAGGCTCTCCATAATTATAAGAACAGCATCATGGATGGTTGGATGATGGATGGATAATGGGTAGGGATTCAGAAGCATGTGCAATGCTTTCTATAAGGTTATTAGTGCTTTCCATTTACCTTGGAAGTTGAAGCTGGGAATGATATCAACTCCCGAGTTGACCATGTTCCATTTAAAACAAGTCAGATTTCCCTGTTCCCTGCTCTATCCAGGTTAGCCATTGTTAACAATACCAGTTTTTTGTGCATACAAACAGCGTAACTTGTCAACAGATAGAAGTCAGACAGTACTGTGTTTAAGACTGATTTAATGAGACACAAATAAGACAGAAGTGCTAATAAACAGCTTACAGCTACAGCTTTCATTACAGTTGATGCAGCCATGTTGGATTTAGAGGTACTGGCCCTCATTTATGAAACGTGCGTACGACCTAAAACAGGCGTACGACGGGCGTACGTCGATTCCTACGCAAAGCTCGGCATTTATCAATTTCGACGTGAGCGTAGGCTGCGATCAAATCTCACGTCTGGTCTGAACTCGTGTACGCAAGTTCTCGAGTCAGTGTGGACTTGCGGTGCAGCATATAATCAGTTTAACAGGAGAAGCAGAAGTCATCAGTTGATCACATATCAGCAATGGCAGATCTGGCTCTTTTAGAAGACCTCTATGCGCCGGTCGGCAACATTGTTTTAGCCTGTGGGGTTCTGCACAACATCGCACAGGAAAACACGGTGCCATAAATGTAGCGATGGAGCCAGATGACCCGATGCCCAGAGAGCAGTGTCCAGAACAGCCACCAACTGAGGGCTATATGAAGGAGACAGGATATTATTCCTCACTTTTAAAAGGTAGCCTATAGTGTTATGTTTGGCAATGATATTCAATACAGGAAACATGACGATGCACAACATTTTTATTTATTCTTCAGGTTTTGTTTCTCTTTCAAGTGAATGATTTATTTCTGCCATTGACCAAGTTATTTTGGCTTGTTTTTCCAGCCCCTCTGCTGTCAGGAGACAGGGTCCAGCACGGGGGGGCGGAGGACACGCGCTCTCCCTCAGCTGTTGCCTCGTTCCGACAAACACGAGTAAAATAAAAGACACTGCATAAACTCCGCTACCGTGTGTTTATTTAATTATAGGTACACCTACATGTAGGCCTAATAGATTGCAATAGAAGCCTGTATATTACTATTAGGACTATAGAAAATGTGTCAAGGATGTATAAATTAAATAGGCTAAACTTCAGCTGGAGTCCGATTTACTACGGCAACACTGTTGACCGCATCAGTGATCTCTTTTCATCCCGCATTCTTTCTACAGTCTTTAATACCCGTTTTCAGGCTGCCAAATAGTACACACGTTAGTGCAAATGAACCAGAGAAATCAGAGTTTCAATCTCCACCTCTGAAAAGTGTTGCTTCTCAGCCGGATTACGTCTCGCCATGTCGTAAATTGTAGGGGCGAGGCCTCAAAACCCAGAATATATTGGGGCGTGATATTTAAATGACGATCGTTTCCAGCCGCCGCATTTATCAATGTACGACCATTCTTACGCTCGGATTGGTGTGATACGAACTTTTCATGAATCCCACGTGAAGCCTGTCGTAAGATGATTTCTGCGCTCATATCTGCGCTGGTTTCTACGTTAGGTTGATAAATGAGGGCCACTGTGAGGAAATCCGACTTTAGGGGGGCGTGTTTCCGGCTTAGAACGTAGAAATTTTGACTTCCTCATACAAATGGAACGCACCGTATCATCATCGTGCCCACTTACCTTATCGTACATTCTGTTAAGGAGTCGGGGTACCACAGGAAACACAGTAGGTTTCAGCGTGTTCAGGTCATCTGACAGCAGACGAATATCTCCCTGGAAAAAGCCAATCCGGGCTCCATTGACTATCATCAGTCCCTGTCAGCAACATCCGGAAGATGCAGAAGGCAAAAGTTAACAGGTCACCATAACTGAATATGTAATGAAAGATGTAATGAAAGGTTAACAACACAGGGGTTCTCAGGAAAATTGATGTGTGTTAATTAACAAAGGGTGACTATGGGAACTAAGGGAACATGCAATACCTGTACTACTCTTTCAAACATATGAGCCAAGGGCAGGAAGGACATATGGACATCACTGCAAAACAGCGGACAGCAAACCTGAAACCACATACGGATGCAGGAATACACACACACACAGACGGGTACACACAGTGGTACAAACACACACCGATGGACATGAGCCAGACAAACAGACAGGGAAGCAAACACACACACACACAAACACACACACAGGCAGGAAAAGGAACGCAGTCAGTGTTAATATGTGTACCTCCACCACCCTCTCAAACATGTGGGCCAGAGGCAGAAAAGACAGCATGACATCATCTGAGGTGGTCTGAGCGTACGACTGGAGAGAAGAGGAAAGAGTTCATTAAAGTGCCTTGCTCTTCAAACAAATACTGATGGCGTTTTAGGGATGAAGTGTCAATACAACGACAATTGTGGTCAGTGGTAGCCTAATGGTTAAAGAAGCGACAGTGTTTCCCACACATAGACTATTGTGTGGCGGTGCGCCTCACTATCAACACCGGCCGCCGCACATTGCGTTTCGTTATTCTTTTTTTTTTTTTAAACGCTATTTAAAATATGTTCTTCTGCATTTCCTTTCCCTGTTCTCCTCCATCTCTCTGTCACTTGTGTCTCGCTCACATACACACACACAGCCCCTTCCACCGTGCAGTGGTGGGTTTTTTTAATCCCCCAAACGTCACCTTCCAGACACCGCGGCAATGGTTATGTTTAAGGTTACGGTGAGGGTTAGTGCCTGTAAGGCGACATTGGAGGCTTAAAACATCATCGATCCCTTCGTGCACACAGCGTCTGTCTCCATCAAGGAGAGAAGACGGCTGTTGATGAAAGGTTGGTATCTATCTCGTGAACACCTTTACACAATCACACATTCACAATCACCGACCCGACTCTTAGCAAACGAGCCATCGCGCCTGCTTTAGAAAGATAACTAGTCGCAAGTTTGCGGTAAAATGCAGTTGGGTTGTCGAGGTCAAAACACTATATAGCAGCTGTGAATCAAATAAACATATTATAAATAATGTTGTCATTTTTTACTCTTCCACTGAATGTTTGCTGCTTCAATCCAGATGAGTATTGAAAAGTATTTTCCGCGACTGAAAAAGGCACGTGTTGAGGATGAGGACCAGCCTGAACCAGAGGTATCAGTCTGAAACAGAGCTGAACAGTCCGACCAATGAAATTAGTTATGTTATTAATTTGTTTTACAAGAATATGTTCAGGCTTCAACCAGTGAAAGACAGGGGAGAGAAAGAGATAGATTTGTTAGGCATTGAAGTAGGAGAGGACAGCATCCAACTGCGTGCGTCTCTCAATCGACTTACCTGGATAAATAAAGGTTAAAAAAAGGGGGTAGGAGTGGGGGACAGGGGCTATTTAGGGGGTTTGATAGCAGGTCAACAGTAGATCCCACATAACTCTGGGTGGAATGGCAACAATAAAGCAAGGTTATAATATGGCAGAATAAAAGACAGTGTAAATATATACTATATACTATATATATATATATATATATATATATATATATATATATATATATATATATATAAGGGAGAGAATGAGATGGAGAGGTAAAGGAGATAGAGAAGGAAACCTCCTCCACCGATTTAAATCCTTCTAAAACTCCCTGTCACAGAAGCTAAAGATGTCCTAACTATTGTTAGCGCCTCACCTCTGTCAATTTGATGAAGGCTGAGCAGTTGGACACAACATTCTCATGTGTCAGCATAGCTCCCTTTGGGTTCCCTGCAAGACACACACACACACACACGCACGCACGCGCGCGCGCGCACACACACACACACACACACACACACACACACACACAAACAAACAGTTTAGAGTTTTAAGTGTATGTGGTATATATTTCAGATACTCGTTCACTGTCTAATTCACTGTCTGTGTGTGTGTGTTAAGAGTGCGGAACGGGCCGCATTTTTCTGTCCAAGCCCAACCCGCGTCCGACAAAGCAGTAACCGTGCCTGGCCCGAGTCCGACAGGCATTAAGATGTTTACATCCGAGCCCAACACCGTTAAAATCTCGTTTTGTGTGTGTGCGTGTGTGTGTGTGTGTGTGTGTGTCACCTGTTGTTCCACTGGTAAAGCAGATGAGAGCCATGTCCTTAGGTCGCGGAGGCTGCAGGGATTGGGGAGGCAATGTTCAAACAGTGTCACAACATCGTCGTCAATTCAAGTATTGACTGGCAACAAGTCACTTACAGGCCAGCGTTTACTTACCATGGGTTGGCGATGGTTGGCCTTCCCGATGGACTGTGCAGCAAGAAAAGCACATTAATGAAGCCATTGTGGATGGTGTAAAGTGACAAAGAAAATGACAAGAAAGCAACAACAAAAAACACAGTAATAATGAAAATCCAAATAAAAAAGCAAGACAACTGGAATGAACAAGAAAACAAGCAAGAACACAAGAAACTGAATGAATTAAATTGACAAAAAAAACAATAAAACAAAAAGTAAGCACACAACAAGGTAGCAGAAACACAAAAGCAAGATAAAAAACAAAAACCAAGCTAGCTAGCTACCGATAGCGTTAGCTGGTAACAGAGGGAAAGTTTGCTGATTTTCTGCCATACATGCAGATGAATGGCAGCAGTACCCGGAGGTCCGCATTTATCTGCCGGTAAATCTACCGTTGGATGTCGCGCTTCAGAAGTGTTGAAAATCTGCAACTTTGCCTTTTTAGCGTTTAGCTTAGTGCGGCGACGTAGCAACCATAAACAACACTGGCTCTAGCCATTTACTGCTTCCTGTTTGGTGCTGGAGGGAGCGCACCAATTGGTTGTTGACAATGTTTATGTGATTTAACTTCACTGCCACTTACAATAATAGCCAACACGTTTGATTTTGTCGGATTTTTAGACGGGAAAAAGACCGACTGGGTCTGAGTTTTATGACCACCTTACACCGAACGATTGCGACGACGGGAGCGCGCCCCACCTCTAGCAAGACTCTCATGATGTAATTCTGTATTATCGCTTGAAAAGTAGTTTGGTGTGAGGTCAGCATAAAGGAGAACCAGAACCAACAAGACAGAAAGTTACACACAAAAACAAAGACAGAGGAAGAAAGCATTGAGCGTGAAATTGTTGTGCAAACAATAATATAGAATATTTCCAAACTAACTAAAGAGAAGAGCTGAACATACAAAAACAACTCAGAAATGAAGAAATATAAAAAAGAAGAGGTGGCTTCCTGCTGACCTCCATCTCCTGCAGGCTGAGAATGTGGATTCCAGCCTGTTGACACCTGTCGACCAGCTCGGCACTGGGGGTCTCCATTAGAACGATGGTCTTCACAGTGTGTTTCCTGTCCTTGACACAGTCCAGCACCAGGCTGACTTTATCTACCACGTCACACACCAAAGTCGAGATGGAAGCTGCAGAATCAACATGCAAACACATATGCAGACAGATCCGGTCAGCACGCAGTTCTTTTACCAACTATAACACTGGCCCATAGGGGCAATGGAGTGTATGTCATTCTGTTGTTGCTGCTGTGGTTTACCTAGGTCTATAATGTAGCCAATGGCTTCTGTTCCCAGTGTGTCGTACAGAGGGACTGACACCAGAGAATAGGTGTAACATGCCAGCTCACAGATGGTCCACTACACACACACACACACACACACACACACACACACACACACACACACACACACACACACAAACATACAGACATAAACAGGCATAATAAAGCAATCAGAAACAATAGCAGATAAAACACTGGTAAGATTATAAATAGAGTGTATATGTAGTCTGATGGCTCCGATAGCGCTATCTGACTTTATAGATACTTTCATAATATGTTTGACTAAAGGTTCAATTTCATTACTGAAAATCACTTTAAAGGGTTATTTGGGTATTTTTCAACCTATTTTCCCATGCATTGGTGTCTTAGTGACGTGAACAAAAATCTTTGATATTGGTCCAGTATTGAGCGCGAACGCTTGACCGGCAGCAGAACCAGGCTGCAATGTAACCATGTAGGGCTAACGCACAACGTCAATTCCCGTCCACTAAAAGCGTTTTTTGACGGGCTCAGATTATTATTCTAAGTGTCTGACAACGTTATGGAAAGGATCCCTACAGAGAAAGACCTTTTTGTTAAGAGTAAGATCCTTTTTGTTTTCAGAAAAAGCTCTACAACTCACCAGACTTCACTTAAATAAACAGTACTTTTAGCGTGTATAGAGCCAGCATATTTTCACATGTAAATGGGAGAATTAAGGGTTTATGTCAACCAAACCAGAGCGCTGATTGTCTTGCTTAATAATGGACCGATTTCAAAGATTGTTCTTCCCATTAGTCACTTAGATACAAAAAACACTGGGAAATAGGGTCCAGGTTGAAAAAAAGTTACCCTTTAAGCTTAAAGCCTAGGCTTTTTTTGCTGTGTTTTCTCTCTTTTTATTTACAGGTATTAGCCAGACATGTCATATAATGTTATTTTCAGAATAAGTTGGACTACCCACGAATGCTATCAATTTGTTTATGAGTTGTTCCTGTTATTAATGGATTTTGTCAGCCCTATTTTTTTTCATCCCTATTATTCGTTGTCTTACTTCTGGTTGGAGAATAATCATGCTTTAAGTTCTGGAACAACAGTTCCCAGAATGCTTTGAAGGCTGACACAGGGAGTATAATGATACCTTGGGTTCAGTCGCTTGCACTGTGTCCTAAAACTTTTTTTAAGCCTAAATTTGCTCATGTTTTGGCAAACTGGCACCAAAAAAGCATGCTAAATTAGCTATTAGCTGTTCCTGTTTGCAATGTACCCATCGGTGTACAGACAACTATGACTGGATTACTTGAAGAAAAACTTTCTAAGCAGATTTTTTTTACGTTTACTCGCAATGTACATCCGGGGTAATGATATCCTTAGAGAGTGTAAGTCACACTGAATCTAAAAAATACGCATGTGTGTCTATGTGTTCAGATTTGACTAAGTTATAAGTCAGAGGAGGTGTGTGATTTTGACAAAAATTTGGTGCCCGGCAGTCAGGCACTGTGGAAAAAGTCTTTACCTCAGGTCTGTTCTGAGAGAAGATGCCAATGTGGGGGTCTGTGGTCTTAGAGTGTCCTTTGTGGAGAAATGCTGAGCCCAGATTCTCTGTTCGCTCCAATACCTAAAAACACACACACACACACACACACACACACACGCACACACACACAATTAATGGTGCATCATCAAACAACTAAATAAACTGACCTTTGTTTGACCTGATTATAAATGAGGGATAAAACATGGTTTATGATGTTCAATATTATCACATTCACGGTTATAAAAGCACAGTTAAAACGTCATTGGCTACTGGTTTTACAGCATTTGATTGATAGGCTAGCGTCCAATAACAACTTGTAGTCATTCAGGTGTTGCTGGAATGTTTCAATATAATATTTCACGTTGTTCATTGTACAAGCTGAATTAGTGTTTTACTATCAGTGACAGACAAGTAGCAAACACATCTCTTCCCTGTTAAAATATCATCATAGTGCTGCTAGTAATTAGAAACACATTTTAAAAGACGTAAACGTACAATATGTAACTTTCTGCCGGTAGGGGTCTCTCAACCAAAACAATGGATTGTAAACACAGACGTTTGATGACGTTGGAGAGTTGTGTGGAATTATGGGAGTTTTTAATGCTAAACACTATCGTCGATAGAATGCATCTGTTAACGGACGAGTTTACCGATTCAAGTTTATTCACGTTAAGTTTAGTAACGTTTACTTATTTATGTCATGCTAATAAAATAGCTGCAGTTTCCCCAACATAATTACGTTTTTCTTGATTTACAATTACTCTCGAACGTAGAATCTGGGTGCTGTGTTTTGACGGAAGTTACGAGTAACTAGATGGTGAAAGGTTATATGACGCCACTGACGGGCGACTAAATGAAACGTGACGTGTCTGAAAATAAAATAACAGATTTCTCTGGGTTTGCCATTTGATGGAAATATTTGGGATAGTGTAACTACACAACAAAAAAAAATATATAACATAGGTATAGTCGTTTTTAGACATTTTAATGCAACATATTGTTGTACCTTTAAAAGAGACCTATTGTTTTCAGGTTCATACTTGTATTTTGTGTTTCTAATAGAACATGTTTACAAAAAAAAAAACTCTTTCTCACACTGCTCATGGTTGCTGCACCTGTATCCACCCTCTGTGTGAGACGCTCTGTTGGAGCGCCTGTCTCTTTAAGCCCCCTTCCTAATAAAGCCCAGTCTGCTCTGATTGGTCAGTGATTCTGGGTCTTCTGCAATCTGTACTCTGCTCTTGCAGTCCCTGTACAATGCGTTGCAATCTGTCTCCGGCTGCATGGAGTAATGTATATAGTGGGACTTTATACTGTGAGAAATCACCAATAAAGCCTTCTAAACCGGACATGTTCCAGTTGGAACAGAAATTGGGCGGAAATTAATAATATCTGTAACCAAGATTACAGGTTTCCCTGGTGTTAGCATGTAGCTGTCAACAGTGCAGTAGCGTGCCTGGAGCAGATGACCATTAGCCTAGAAATCTAGACGCACCCTGGTGGCAGCAAATTTATTTTGCAGCCAGGGGGGGTCTAGGCACTCTCCGTTGGCTTGCGAGCTGGAAAAACCAAACTCTGGTCAGGCCAATCACATTGTGTATATACAGTGGGGGAAATAAGTATTTGACCCCTTGCTGATTTTGCAGGTTTGCCCACTTACAAAGAATGCAAAAATCTACAATTTTAATCATATGTACATTCTAACAGTGAAAGACAGAATCGCAAAGAAAATTCCAGAAAATCACATCATATAAATTTATTAAAATTGATAACCATCTGATGAGGAAAAACAAGTATTTGACCCCCTCGACAAACAGCATGTTAATATTTTGTAGAAAAGCCATTATTGGCCAGCACAGATGTCAAACGGTTTTTATAGTTGGTGACAAGGTTTGTGCACATTTCGGCAGGGATGTTGGCCCCTCCTCCCTGCAGACAGCCTCCAAATCATTCAGGTTCGAGGTTGTCGCCTGGCAACTCAATTTTAAGCTCCCTCCAAAGATTTTCAATCGGATTCAGGTCTGGAGACTGGCTAGGCCACTCCAGAACCTTGATGTGCTTCTTCTTCAGCCACTCTTTTGTTGCTTTGGCGGTGTGCTTAGGGTTATTGTCGTGCTGAAACACCCATCCTCGACCCATCTTCAGCTCTCTCACTGAGGGAAGGAGATGTCGGTCCAGAATTCCACGATACATGGCCCCGTCCATCCTCCCCTCAATACAATGGAGTTGTCCCGTCCCCTTGGCTGAAAAGCACCCCCAAAGCATGATGTTGCCACCACCATGCTTGACGGTGGGGATGGTGTTCTTTGGGTTGTACTCTGTGTTCTTTGCCCTCCAAACACGACGAGTTGAGTTGAGGCCAAAAAGTTCTATTTTGGTCTCATCTGACCACATCACCTTCTTCCAGGCCTCTTCTGAGTCGTCCAGGTGGTGAATGGCAAACTTCATGCGGGCCTGTACATGTTTCTTCTTGAGCAGGGGGACCTTGCGTGCGCTGCAGGATTTCAATCCATGACGGCGTAGTGTGTTACCAACCGTTTCTTTTGTAAGTGTGGTCCCAGCTGCCTTCAGTTGATTCATCAGTTGCCCCCTTGTGGTTTTGGGATGATTCCTCACCGTTCGCATGATCAGGGACACCCCACGAGGCAAGATCTTGTGTGGAGGCCCAGACCGAGGGAGGTTGGCGGTGGTGTGGTGCTTCTTCCATTTCCTGATAACTGCACCGACAGTTGATCTTTTCTCTCCAAGTTGCTTTCCGATTCTCTTGTAGCCCATCCCAGCCTTGTGCAGATCAACAATCTTGTCCCTGATGTCCGTAGAAAGCTCTTTGGTCTTGCCCATGGTGGTGATGTTGGATGCTGGTTGTTTGGGTGTTGACAGGTGTCTTTTATACAGGTAACGAGGTGAGGCAGGTGTATTTGATGTAGATAATTGGTTCGGATTGGGGCTGTGTCTTAAAGAAAGACTAACTGGCTTGTAGGAGCCAGAATACTTGCTGTTTGTCCAGGGGGGTCAAATACTTGTTTTTCCTCATCAGATGGCTATCAATTTTAATAAATTCATATGATGTGATTTTCTGGAATTTTCTTTGGGATTCTGTCTTTCACTGTTAGAATGTACATATGATTACAATTGTAGATTTTTGCATTCTTTGTAAGTGGGCAAACCTGCAAAATCAGCAAGGGGTCAAATACTTATTTCCCCCACTGTAGTCGGTGGGCGGGGCTTATGGCTGCTGCTGCTGCAGGGAACAGCAGCCTTCTGGAAGACTTGGAGTTAAGCTTTTCTTTGAGAAAAGAACAAAGAACGGCACAGAAATCATTCTTAAAAAAGGAAGATGTGTTCGCAGTTTTGCCGACCGGATACGGCAAAAGTTTAATCTATCAACTAGCTACTACCTTCTTTGTTGCTCTGCCTGGTTGTAGCACTATCCTATTACGTGCAGAAGGAATTTGAAAGACAACCGTTTATCCCGTCCCTCGGATTGAGCCCTGTCAATGGTGAGTTCCCAGACCCTACATCTTAACGTGGGTCTGGCTTGTCAGGCTAGATGACCATATAAAGAAAACCAGCCCAGGTGAGGGTTGGCCTCCGCCAGGGCTGCGCTTTGTCACCAATCCTGTTTGTAATATTTATGGACAGGATATCAAGGCGTAGTCGGGGTGGGGAGGGGTTGCAGTTCGGTGAGCTGGGGATCTCATCTGCTCTTTGCAGATGATGTGGTCCTGATGGCATCATCAGCCTGTGACATTCAGCACTCACTGGATCGGTTCGCAGCAGAGTGCGAAGCGGCTGGGATGAGGATCAGCACCTCTAAATCTGAGGCCATGGTTCTCAGCAGGAAACCGATGGAATGCCTCCTCCAAGTGGGGAATGAGTCCTTACCCCAAGTGAAGGAGTTCAAGTACCTTGGGGTTTTGTTTGCGAGTGAGGGGACAATGGAGCGGGGGATTGGTCGGAGAATCGGCGCAGCGGGTGCGGTATTACATTCAATCTATCGCACCGTTGTGACGAAAAGAGAGCTGAGCCAGAAGGCAAAGCTCTCGATCTACCGGTCAGTTTTTGCTCCTACCCTCACCTATGGTCATGAAGGCTGGGTCATGACCGAAAGAACGAGATCCAGGGTACAAGCGGCCAAAATGGGTTTCCTCAGGAGGGTGGCTGGCGTCTCCCTTAGAGATAGGGTGAGAAGCTCAGTCATCCGTGAGGAGCTCGGAGTAGAGCCGCTGCTCCTTTGCGTCGAAAGGAGCCAGTTGAGGTGGTTCGGGGATCTGGTGAGGATGCCCCCTGGGCACGTCCAGCTGGGAGGAGGCCTCGGGGAAGACCCAGGACTAGGTGGAGGGATATATCTCCAACCTGGCCTGGGAACGCCTTGGGATCCCCCAGTCGGAGCTGGTTAATGTTGCTCGGGAAAGGGTAGTTTGGGGTCCCCTGCTGGAGCTGCTGCCCCCGTGACCCGATACCGGATAAGCGGACGAAGATGGATGGATGGTTTGTAATAATGACATATGTTAAATATGTCATTATTTGAATTGTTGGCCTTGTTAAACATCCAACATTATAGATGTGACAAAAACTAAGCGTACAATAATTGCCCAGATTAAATACATGTTAATAGAATATACCAACAACGTGCTTGACTGTAACAGTGAATCAGCAGACAATTAAGTTTACTCATCAAGTATATCCCCTTTATTTGTCTGTTTAAAATCCTTGTTTACATCAAAACAGATAAAAACAGAACTATAACAGCTATAATCGAATTAATTTAATACATAAAGTGATTTTGTGTTGCTCTACCATTAAGATGGGGGACTCTTTATTTTTTAAATTATCAAAATCAGTTTAGTAGAGGCCGAGACATCCTGACTTTGAAGGCCAAAAAAAACCTCCAAAAACAATGGATCCTACACTTCCCTAGTCTGACAAGCCAGACCCAAATCAAGATGTTGGGTCAGGGAACTCACCATTGACAGGGCTCAATCCGAGGGACGGGATAAACGGTTGTCTTTCAAATTCCCTCTGCACGTAATAGGATAGTGCTACAACCAGGCAGAGCAACGAAGAAGGTAGTAGCTAGTTGATAGATTAAACTTTTGCCGTATCCAGTTGGCAAAACTCCGAACACATCTTCCTTTTTTTAAGAATGATTACTGTGCCGTTGATTGTTCTTTTCTCAAAGAAAAGCTTAACTCCAAGTCTTCCAGAAGGCTGCTGTTCCCTGCAGCAGCAGCCATAAGCCCCGCCCACCGACTCTATACACGATGTATTTGGCTTGAACAGAGTTTGCTTTTTCCAGCTCGCAAGCCAACAGAGAGTGCCTAGACCCCCCCTGGCTGCAAATTAAATTTGCTGCCGCTAGGGTGCGTCTAGATTTCTAGGCTAACACTTCCCATAATACACCTCGATAATCTATTTCACTAGAGTCTTAAAGCTATAGTGCAAATTTTCTGTCTCCCTCATGAGGAATTCTAAGTAATGACAAACAACACTGTCAGTGCATCCACGTGATACAAGCTTTCCGTGATCGCGCACGTGCCCCCACCCTCCCCATGCAGTAGCTTGTAACCAAGGAGTACACGGGGATTAAAAAATCATGATGGACTCTTCAGAAGAGGTAATTATCTTCGCTCGAGTTTCTGCGCGCGAAAGTCACCGGACGACACAATCTTCTGAACATAGCCATACTGAGAAATACAGAGAGAGTTGTGTGGAGCTGATAATCTTGATTAACTTTGTAGCAACTTATTTGGCAATGGCTTGAATGTAACGGACGTTCATTAATATAAAAAAACTTTACTAATGCACTAAAGCTTTAAAGCCGCGTAAATGCCCATGATTTTTGAACATCACAATCCCAGTTTGTAACGCAGGCTTTCTGTTATAAATGTGTAGTCTCCCAGCTGTGAACAGACCGCAATGGACGGTGTATATGATATAAGCTGGTGGCAGTTGGTCAGTCTTTCTCTCTCCTTTAGTTTTTTTAAACCTTTAGTTTATCATTACACTAATTTCCTTTCAGTTATGTAGGATTAACTTGTTTTTAGCCACAACTCATCTCCATTCTTTGTCTAGCCCTGGGACACAGCTCAAGCTGAGATAACATTGATTACATCACCAGGGTGATTTTCTTAGACTTGCCAAAGCTCCTCCAAAGCCACTGAAGACATTATGGAAGTGTTTTTACAGAAGGAGTAGTACTCCTCATGACGAGTTTGACTGAACTTCATGTGTAAAACTGGTGAAATACCCCTTTATCATTTCCCAGCACAAGAAGAAATATAATTCATTAAATAAGCCACCTTAAAGACTAAATTCAGACATAAATACATGCAGGTCATATGGTGCCTCTGACCTCTCTATAGGACATCCATTCATACGGCTGTTTTGGTTTCCTGGAGCCCAGACAGGGACCATTATCTTGAGGACGAAAGGAGAGCAACAGAGGGGGAGGGGGGGAAATTAAAGAAAGAAAGGGAGAAATTGAAAAACAAAGAAAATTTTAACCATATTATTAATACACATACATACTGTACCTTCCTACCCTGTATATTCTGCTGCTGACATATAAGACAAGTTTTCTTTCTCTCCATACAATATGAATGCATTTGCGACTTACTGGAAACCCGGACCCCTCTGAGGAAGAACTCATACAATGTTCTGGCATCATCGTAGAAATGTGTTATGTGACCATTTCCGTTCAGCAAAACTGACTGGCGTGCAAAGTCTCCACCCTGAAAAAAAGAAATGAAAGATCCTCTAGTAACTCAAACATCCGCTGCAGCCTCTTGTCTCTTGCTTAGATATTTAATTCACACACAGTTACAGGTTGGTTATTGTGGGGATAGTTGAGAACACGTGTGTGCTTTTCCAGGTTTAGGGGGCTCCAATGATTGACAAATACATAATGTATAATGCAGTATTGTCTTTAAGTTATTCTTTGGCACATTTAACTATGTGTATTGAAAACTAACAAATACATAAAATACTGCATATTTTTTAAATACTACAGTTTTTTTTCAACCTGGACCCTATTTTCCTATGTTTTTATGTCTAAGTGACTGATGGGAACAGCAATCGTTGACATTGGTCCAGTATTAAGCGAGATCGCTGCGGTCGGCAGCGGCGAAAAAAGCTACGATTCAAGTTAATAGGGCAATTGTAAAGCTTGTATTTACCTTCACAAAAGTGCTTGTTTTGCCGCTGACAGGCTCAGATTAATATTCTAAGTGTCTGACAACATTATGGAAGGGATTTCTAAGGAGGACCTTTCTGTTAAAGAGTAAGAACCTTTTTTTAAACGTGAAAACATCCGCAAAATCGCATTCGCTAAACCCACCAGACTAAATGTCAATAAACATAAACAGTCATTTTAGCATCGTAAAATACACTTCATTCAAAGTCGACAGAAACTAAATAAAATTATGAAAAGCCAATTTGGGTCGTCTTTCCACTTTCCCAACTATCACAACACTAGTTTTGGTAAATTTTGCCTTATTTTTTTGTAAAATATTGGTTCCAATTAGGGCTGCACGATGTGAGGAAAATACGCGATATGCGATAACGTTGAATATCGCGATAAAGATATTTCTTGCGATAAATAAACAAATTAAATTTCTTCTGCTTTTAGTATTCTAATAAAATACAACAAATTGCTTGTTGAATTTAAAACATTTCTAACATTCTTTTATTGAACAAACTGAACATTGACTATAAAAAGCACCACTAAAACAGAATATGTTACATGTTAATGTGCAGTTTTCTATTGATATTTTCTTTTAACTAACACAAAAAACCTATGAGTGTCTATCGCGATATGTCGCAGCCTTTCGCGATGTGTTTATTGCGGCAGCTGATATTGCAATGACGATAAAGTAACCATATATTGGGCAGCCCTAGGTCCAATAGTTTAAATCCTTAATACCTGTCATAACTGACTACAAGTCTAGTTGGTATTATACTAGCTTGTTTCGTAGTAGTTTGCTTGGGGTAATGTCTGTTCAGACACAAAGGCTAGTTTGTGCAACGAGATGCACCAATAACAAGAGGTTGTTGAGGTCAGGGTTGTAGTAAAAGACAGTAGTCATGTAAGAATACTCATTTATGGGAAACAGCGTGAATCAACGGAACTATCCTCCTTTAGTTTTGGCTCCCTCAATTTTCATAAACTTTTAGGCCTACTGTACATTTACATTCCATGGCGTTTCATCAGCAACATCACAGTTACAGTATGTATGCCTAGATCTGCGCAGTATAACCTTATAGGTAATCACTGCTTTTCTGTTTAAGTTTAGAGATTTTTAACCTGCAACCGTTTTAGATTCTTGATACGGACAGACACACTGCCAACTCACCGGAACCTCCACTGACTGCATTCGGAGGTCGCAGACCGGTGGGATGGCCTTGGGTCGTGTCGCCAGGTAGTAGGTTGTCGCAAAAGCCACGGCCCCCGCGCTGACCAACACCGGGGTGGAGACACTCCTGATGTACTGGCTGACATCATTCAGATCTGGCAACTTCAGCTTCTTCAAGATCTCCTGGCTCAGCATGATGCTGCTGATGAGGGGGGAAAGTGTGTTTGTGGAAAGTGTACCGGTTTGTTAGTTTGTATGTGTATGTGTATGTGTATGTGTATGTGTAAGTGTGTGTGTGTGTGCGAGATGAATGACGGGCTGGGTGTGTTTGATAACACTGAGCACTCACAGCCGGCCCTGAGGTGAGGTAAGAGTGTGTGTGGAGAGAAACTGGCCACGAGGGGACCTAAAGAGAGGAAAGACAAGACTGGTCATTCATTCGTTATCACTTCCGAGTATTTTGGATCCGTCATTTTGGGAGGTTTATTACTTTTAACCACCGAGCAATCACATCCCTCATTCGGTTTGTTTGTACTGTGAAATCTTAACAGAATACTAAGCTCTAGTTAAAGCTACAGCCCCCCCCATGAGGAATTCTAAGTAATGACAACAACACTGTCGGCGCGTCCACATGATTACAAGCCAAAACAAAGATTTTTTCTTTGTCTGTAGGATACAATTTGTAGACTGGGGTGTCTCTGCAGCACCACAATACTTAATTCAGAATGGTTTGACATATTTTGCCTTTAATAGTGCAAAATTGCCCCCCCCCCCTCCCCCTTCAACAAAATATATAACATGGGTCTAGTCGTTTTTAGACATTTTGATGCGGAAAAGTTACATATACTGTATCTTTAAAGGACCCTCCAGAAATGTAAATGGCCAGCCTCAGCCAATAAATCCATTGTGTACAGTGCAAGCAATAGATTTTTTTTAAAACAAAAATATGCCCCTTGTAGGTTAGTGTGTAACTTCTGAGAACCTCAAGATTGAGTCTAGGCCAAATCTGTGGTTTGACATGGAATCCGATACATATACACTCGGCAGGTGCAGGGAGCCATGGCAGGCCTGTTATTGAGTGGAGCAACACAACAGCCACCCAGGGTCACACAATAGCCTCTTTCCGACCAAGTAGTTACAGGAACGTAGTTATAGGAACAGTCCACTTCTAAACAGTTCTACTAACTACTCTCCCCCAAAACCAGTTTTTCGCACTGGCCAAGTGGCCATAGGAACTGACCTTTTGTTATTATAACACAGCCATCTAACCACCACTGCGGAAAAGGGAAAAGACCCTGCCCTGAAGTAGGAGCTGAAAGAGTTACAGGAACTGTGGCCAGAGGAACTTATAAATCCTCAAATTGGTCCAGTCGCAACACGAGAAAAAAAAGGGTTATAGGAACGTTATGTTCTAGGACCTGCAAAAATCCCTCCGGTCGGAAAGTTTAGGCTAATAATTCTTTAGTTCTGGGATTACATCCACACTCATTTTGTTTCAAAACGCATATCTTTCGCTACGTTTACGCCTCGTGTCCACACTACTCATGCATTTCCGAGCCCCTAAAACGAAGACATCTGGATACGCCGCTGAGCCGGTTTAAGTTTGAAAGCTTAAAAAAAAAAAAAAAAAAACAAGGAAGACGACCCATGTCAGTCTTAAATGTTAGGTAGGCTTATTTACATACCTTTCAATAGCAGTTCCACCTTATCGTCGGCCCAAGCAAATAAATCCCTTCTCTTACTTTTCTTACGTATTTTCTGTATTATACTTATACATCCATGATTTTCAGTAACGTCAGACAATGCCAGACGCCTCCTGCCAATGGTCATATGCGTTGTCAGACGCGTTATTATGGACGGAGATCATTTCTGACATGGAGCCTAAATGATTGTGGTCAAAGATCGTTTTTTTGTTTCAAAACGCCGTTTAAAATAGAACTATCTGTGTACTAGGGCTGCTCGATTATGGGAAAAAATACAGTATAATTTAACACGATTACTCGACTTCTGGAAAGATGTTGCAATTATTGTACTTAAACAGTGGAAAAAGTCAAATAAATCAACAAAAAAAAACACATACAACTGTGAACTTTGCCTTAATACTTTTCCTATTGAAACTTTATTTTTTCATTCAGAACACAAAAGAGAAAATAAGAGTTTACTTGCAAAATGTAATGAGCTAAAAAATTGTGTTTCTCGATTATTCTGTTTTTGTGATCATTGGGAGCAGAAATCATAATCACGATTAAATTTCGATTAATTGCACAGCCCTACTGTGTACCAATACATTATGCTTTTCAAACATTAGGCTACTTGACACAAAAAGCATTTGTGCAGTTTTTTTTGTTGAAATTATGAATCCATTGCTCACTCCACGTCAACCACCAGCAAAGTTATGTTTCTCTCTACAGTCTACTCTCAAGTACAGAGCCCTCAAAACACTTTGTTCTGCTGCTACTACTACTGTAGAATAATGACAGGGGCTAGTCTTGCAGTATAATTAGATCATATGTCATATACTTAACAGATTCTCCGAGGACACGTTCCCATGGTGTGTGTTTGTGTTTAACAGGTGGGGAAGAAGGTTCTCTCACACGCACACACACACACACACACACACACACACACACACACACACACACGAGGTGACAGGCTAGAAGAGCTGTTAACCCTAACCTCTAACCCTAATAAATAGATTAGAAACAGAGTCCGAGGTCTTTAGGTGACAACCGGGACAGGTCCGGCTCCATGTGAAGGCAACGACCTTAGGCCCAGATTCCAAGTGAACGATACAAACGGAATGAAAATACTGATCACATCAAGACCAAAGTTGTACTGACGGCCTTGCTTTGACACCCAACTCTTAGAAAATCAAATCAATCAGTCGCCCATTAGCAAACGGATCCGACAGCCACAAGGGAGCGTGATGAATCCATGTGTGAAGCATTGTGGGATCACTTAAAACTCTCACAAGCCTTCTGTGTTTACACTGTAAATTGTTAGCAATGATATAGCTTCATCAAGAGAGGATTTTGGTGCTTCAGTCTTATTTGTCTAGTGGTTACACCTCATATAGCCTAACATCTGTGAGACATTTTTGCATTTTTTTTTTTTTAATAATTAATCTTTTCTTCCCATTTCAATATGGATTCAATTTTAATTCTTGGCATTAAAACGAGCCTATGTCACTTTTGCATAACAGCAGCCACTGTGGACACAAGTGACAATTATGGGATAATGCTCAAATGTAGAGTGACAGTAGAACAAGTAGAGATCAAGTCATATCATTAGTTACCCGACTACGTAATGTCAGTTTCAAAGCTATAACACTTGCTAACACTACCGAACATTAGCCACACCATAAGCTACTGGTCGTACCGGACCAATTAAGACTGGAGCGGCAAAACCCACTGATGGTTTTGCTAATAAATTACAATTTCCACTTGTGAAGATTGTGTTATTACTTATATAATATATTACTATAAAAGCTAGAAAGTCATGCTTTAAGTTCTTCCTTTTTTTTTCTTTTTCATACTGCGCTCTTTGTGATCATAATATAGGTAGACTCCCAAAAAAATACTCCTTTCTAGTTTCTAATGCCTCAAGTGTGGGGATTGCTTTCAGTTCACTTTTAAATGGTTGCAAGTAAAAAAACAAACCATACCTTACATACAACACATACATAAAATACAACTCATAGGCGCTGTGTTTCACGGCACAGAATTGAAGACATTCAACGCAAATCCACTCCTCTACAGCCACTGAGATACCTCAATGATAACTAGCAAGTTTACCATAAATATGCCTCAAAGGTTACAGACAAGTAACTGCGCCACCTCTAAGCTGTAAAAAACCTGTATAAGACTGCGCCTGGTATCTATAGGCTTCAATAACACACAGACAGATGGTGAGATGACCACATTGTTTCCATCTTCTCCAAGCACAACGCAGAGCTATTTATATGCCAGTGTACTTTATCCCTATTGAACGCCTTCCCCACTCACCTGTAACAGCAAGCAGCCACGTGAGAGACAGTGGCTTTCCCTTTTTCAGCTCAATGGGAATGCTGTTGTTGCTGCTGCTACAGCAACTGGCACACTGTGCTCTCACGGGGAGGAGGAGGAGGAGGAGGAGGAGGAGGAGGAGGAGGAGGAGGAGGAGGAAACTGGGATATACTACTCTCACCAAAACCTGATTCTGCACAGATTATGTTCCAATGTGATGTGTAACCTCAGTTAATCTTCCAATCAAAGGTCATACTGGCTCCGAGAGTAACAAAGGGTGGGGGGTGGGGTGGGGGTTGGCTGATTGGGGCAAGACTGTCGATCTGATTGACTCAAAGGCTGAATGTTCACAACAGTGAACTTATCCACAGACAAGATCAATGGGAGATCGTAACAGTTGGGAGACCAAATTGTTGAGTTTGGGATTTTTCTGATTTGCTGTTACAAATTACTTGCATCATTTATAACACAATACTGCATTGTGCATCAGTTTTATCTTACTCAACTGCATTATCCGTCTTACTGTGGTACCATGAATAGAAATTTGACTTCCCTAACTAAGTGCCTTGCAAAAGCCAACACTGTAGGTTGCTTGGTCCCGTCACCTTTCCCCCACTGACCTGCGACCCTGGAGTGGGCAGCTGACATGATTAGAGAAAGTGAGATAAAAGCTGATCAAAAGGAAAAACTGCACAATAGCGAGGAAGCTGTTCTGATAATTTGTGGCTTAAGCTGTTGTTTCTTACATACTGGGTCTGTGTTTAGAGTCCATTAATTAGCCTATTTGGTTTGATCCTTAAAACGTCCCAAAATAAACTCAATACATAGTTGTTGTTTTTCTGTATGTTTTAAAAGGACGTTTTTCAAATGACTACTTTTATTTATCTCTCCGGACTTTAATTTCATAAGTCCACATTTATTTATTTCAAGGGACTTTCAATTCATAATGTCACATTTATCTATTTCCCTCTATTTATTTCCATTTCTTATATTCAAATGAAGGGGCGTGGCTACTTACAGGGGACCTATTATATAGCATTTTCAGGTTCATACTTTATTCATTCATTAAACTACCCGGCAAGATATTAGAGTTGAACGCTCCACCTTAAACATTCACCTACATTGTGCTGATAATGCGCCTCTCTTTCACTCTTCAGACCACTCCTGGAGCACCCAACCCAAATGCAGGACTTTTACCATGCGGTATTAATAGCTTTAGCCTGCTATTAATAGTTAATAGTTTTGAGCACTTCTTCCACCACTGTCAATACCAACATCAACAACTCAAAACATTTTAGTCCAGTATTAGTTGATGAAAAGTCATTGCATTTTAGTCAACTTTTAGTCATTACTTTTAGCAAAAAATGTTTTTCTCCCTGAATTTTCTTAAAAAGTTAGGCTTATTCCGGTCTCCCTATGTCCTATCAAAATATATTGAACATTTCAGGTAATCTCGTCTCGCCAAAACCAATAATTTAGTCAAATGTCAAAACTTTTATTTATTTCAGGTGACTTTTACGTCAGTTATTTATTTCGATTTCTTATATTCAAATGAAGGGGCGTGGCTATTTACAGACTCAGACTAAAGCAACTACCTAGTAGCCCAGCATCACAAGCATATCATTACCTGCCAGAGGAAGCAAAACATGAGCTTGGCAGATTAGTCTGGTCTGATCCCCATGGCCTGATCCTGAACCGCCACGACTCTCTGCCGGATCAGCAAACTTAACGGCAGCAACAGAAAGTTTGCTGGGATCAGACCTTGGCGCTGGGTCTAAAGTTAGCTGTTGCCGTTTTCTTCAGGTAGCAGTGAGCTAGCAGCTAGTTAGCTGCTGTGCTAGCATTTCTGTGAGCCGGCCCACTGTGAACCTTTGCGCTGGCTGAATTTGAGTTGCTACAGCCGTGAGCTGAAGGTCTATCTCCAGGGGCTGGTATCCAACCTTTTCACGGCAAAGTTGTCTAAGCGATGGCAAGAGACAGAGACAGGCAGGGAGAAAAGAGCACGGCTGTGCCTAGCGAGTTGCTTTAAAGGACAATTCCGGCGCAAAATGAACCTAGGGTTTAATAACACATGGATACTGAGTCGACCGTTCTCTGGGATATGTTTTCATGCTAATCGAATGTGACCAATTTTAGCGCAAACCGCTAATTAGCTTGTAACGCTAGTTGTCGGGGCACCGGTAAAGGAAAAAGAAATCGCTATTTCTACACCACTAACAAGGCTCAAAATAGCACCACACTTCCACGGTAGCATAATGAGGGTCCCTGCATGTAAACCGAAGCATTGAGAAATTTGAAAATGTACAGACAGTTTATTAAAAAGATAGTTTATGAAGACAGTACCGTTCACGTATACAGTCAAACCACGAACACCGTGCAACCAGTAACCAGTAACATAGCTCAAGCACATTATGCTACCGTAGAAGTGTGGTGCTATTTTGAGCCTTGTTAGTGGTATAGAAATAGAGATTTCCTTTTACCAGTGCCCCGACTACTAGCGTTACAAGCTAATTAGCGGTTTGTGCTAAAATTGGTCACATTCGATTAGCATGAAAACATATCCCAGAGACCGGTTGACTCAGTACCTATGTGTTATTAACCCATAGGTTAATTTTTTGCCGGAATTGTCCTTTAAGCGGGATTTGTGGTTCTGCGTGGGCTCTACGCAGAGCTTGCACCATAGCCCACGTTAGGGCTGGGCGATATGGACCAAAAGTCATATCCCGATATATTTTGGCTGAATATCGATATACGATATATATCCCGATATTTTTTCCGCAAAGTAAGAGCAAATGTTTCAGTTTGTTTTAGTTTTTTCCAACGTTTTAAATTGTAAATTTTTCTTCTACACATTTTCAGTGCTTATTTCTACATCCTATATTTTCTAATATAGTGTTGGGGCGATATAGAGAAAATCAGATATCATGATATTCTTGACCAAATACCTTGATATCGATATTACGGTAATATATTCTAGAGTTGACAGTTGGAGCTCTCGCAAAATATCTTCACACTTAGATTTTAGATTAATAATCATTAATAGTAGAACAGCTAGAACAGTCTGGTAAGTTCAGAAAAGTACATCACTTCACTGTAATGCAGCCTTTAAAACCAGGAAAAGACACTTATGTCATATCACGATATAACGATATCCAAAATCTAAGACGATATCTAGTCTCATATCACGATATCGATATAATATCGATATATTGCCCAGCCCTAGCCCACGTAAGTGGCCTGAGGTTTATACTTGTATGCTGGTGTCTGCAGCGTTCTAGCGTATCTCTTTAAAGGACAATTCCGGCGCAAAACAAACCTAGGGGTTAATAACAGATCTGTACCCACTCTGTCGTTCTCTGGGACATGTTTTCATGCTAATCGAATGTGTTTGTAGCTTGAAACAAGCTAGCGCGGACCGCTGATTAGTTTACAACACTAGTATTCGGGGCACAGGGAAAGAAAAAACAAATTATACCACTAAAAAGGCTCAAAATATCACCACACATCAACTTTAGCATAATGAGGGTCCCTACATGTTAACCGAAGGATTGAGAACATTGTAAGTGTACAGACAGTTTATTAAAAAGATAGTTTAGAAAGACAGTAGCTCCCAAGACGGCGGCTGCCTGTATACGAGAACGCTGCTGCCGTCGCGACTGTCTTTATCATCTACACATACCTACGTATGTGGATTTAACACAGGACAATAAATTGGGCTTTCTGTGAAATAGCCACATACAGAGGGTGAATACAGGTGCAGCAGCAACCATAGGCAATATAAGAAAAATAAAGCGTTTTTTGAACATTAAAGCATGTTAACATGTTTTAGTAGAAACATAAAATACAAGTATGAACCTGAAAATGCTATATAATAGGTCCCCTTAAGTAGCCATGCCCCTTCGATTGAATATAAGAAATGGAAATAAATAGAGGGAAATAAACAAATGTGACATTATAAACTGAAAGTCCCTTGAAATAAATAAATGTGGACTTATGACAAAAAAAGTCTGGAGAGATAAATAAAAGTAGTGATCTGAAAAATGTCCTTTTAAAAAAAACAATATATGGACCTATATTGACTCATTTATATACTTATATTTACATTTATTCACATATTCATATATATATTTATACCCTTGTTTATTTATTTCAGGATGTATTTAATAGGCATATATATTTAATTTATATTGAATAAAATGGGATTCCATAAAAGGAACTCTCTGAAATGACCTGGGACCGACCAAAGTCTCCATCAGGAAGGATCTATCTAAACAGAGCCAAGAGGAAGAGCAGAAGTCTAGTTTCCTCTCAGACCACTTGAATTACAACATGCTGAAACATTAGTTTTTGCCCAATGATGCCAAAATAAAGTGCCTACCAAGGACAATTTTGATGTATTTATATTTTACTTTAGCTATTCTATTTTATGCTACTTTATACAAAACTTGCTCAGGTGTGCAGACTCAGTAACTCCATGCTACACATTTCCATGTACACCATGGTATGAACTGGAGGTCAAGAAAGCTTATAACCCCATCGTTTCCCAGATATGTTTTATATGAACACCCAACACATAGAGCTGCAAAGATTAATCGATTAATCGTCAACTCTCGAATTAATCGCCAACTATTTTGATAATCGATTAGTCGGTTTGAGTGATTTTTTAAGACAAAAGTAAAAAAAAAAAAATGTATTCCAGCTTCTTAAATGTGAATATTTTCTAGTTTCATCTCTCCTCTGTGACAGTAAACTGACATTTGAGGACGTCATCTTGGGCTTTTGGGAAACACGGATTCACATTTTTCACCATTTTAGAGACCAAACAACTAATCGATCAATCGAGAAAAAAAAATCAACAGATTAATCTATGAAAAATAATCGTTAGTTGCAGCCCTACCAACACAGATCCTATATTTTGATTGTTGCTAAAATAACTGCAAGTAAAGAACTGCAGAATCGGTGTGTCCATATCATTTATCAGTAGTAGCTGCATGACTTTCTGCATGCCTGTGGTTTTTGTGAAGCACTTGATCCGCTTTATTGTAGCGGATAGATAGTCCACCTATACGCTTATCCCGCCTGGGCGCACCGGCGTGCATAGAACGCCACCAGAGAAAGATAAAGGAGAGTAGCGCTGTACTATGGAGGAGGGGGGGATGCATACCAAGAAACCAATGAAAGTTGGGTGGGTTCATGGATCTCAGCCAATCAGAGACAAGTCACCTTTCACCTCAAAACCTGCAGCGTGCCACTCGTGGTGCCACTAGATCCCTGTAGTCATGTTTTAGTGTCCACCCGCCTAAAGTATGCAACGCATAACACTGTTTCTACAGAATGTCATTATTATTAAATCTTTACTACATACTATACACATAACCAAACGCACACACAAGCCAGCCACCGGAATGCAGGTCTATGCAAAACCGGTCGTAATCTATATCTTATATCTCTATATCGCTACCGTTGGACTTAGAACTTAACCATCTTCAGTGCTCCATTTAACTTGATTGGACATTGAACACTGTAGGCCGACTAGTGTAACCGTTGGGATACCAAAACGTCCACTATTCATTCTCCCCCTCTGCCAACGTTTAGCCCAGCGTAGCCTTAGAACCGTTACAAAAGGGAAATAAATGGAAAACTCCATTTAAGTGTTTGAAAAGCGAAAAAAAGGCACACGTACAGAATCATTTAAATTGGTCTGACGTCTCTTTGACGTAACGTTATAGCCATTCAACTATTAACAAACTACTAACTACAACCATACAACTGGTTAACGGAGCAGACTCCGTAATGTAACGTTAACGTGGTGAAAGAAGACTGTGGGTACGAGTAATTCCTGTGCGCATTATTGAACATTTTTGATTTATTTCAACGCCAAATTAAAAGAAAATGCAACGGACAAAACAATTAAGAAAATGCCGTAGGTTTTTCTGTCACGCGTAACGTTATTCATGTTTTCCCACTAACAAGAAGACACATTTTAAACCGACTATCTTTCAATACCACTGCATGTTATTCATGTGCTACATGTGTACGTTTTTGCTAAGCATGTGGTATAACAACTAAACTAACTATTATTTTGGGTCAATATTATTAAACCAACTAGCTAGCTTGTTTGAAGTATTTGCCACCATCCACGCTTCCCACCTGTTAGCAGCAGATGTCCCCGTCTTCTTGTTGCTGACCACGCGCTCAATTGTAGTATTAAAAACTATAACTTCCGTTCAAAGGTTTCAAAATAAAACCTGTTATATTTACACAACTTTCTTATGAGTAGAATATTTTTTGGTTTTAAACAGATAAACATTAAAATAGTCCAAGTGCATCAAATGTTTTATAATGAAGATTTTGAAGTAACCTAATGAATAACTTTAGTCTTCGCAGATTTTCTTTTGATGTTTTGTGTTTTTCACACTCTATTTTGAAGGCAAACTGCTTGATTTCCGGTCATAATATAAGCGCAGGGCACGAAAGAAGGTGATGATCAGGTGATGATAGTGCAATGTTGTGAGTGGCTTGGCTTTGAACCGCTCTCAGTTGATCAGACACTGATTGCCTCATTGTGGTCTAAATTTAATTATAGCTCAAGCTGAAAATGTTACATGAATTTCACCTATCCATGCGCGGAGTTTGCGGGGGGGGCAGGGGGAGCACTGCCCCCCCTGGTAGCTGAAACGGGTAATTGCATTGTTTCAAAAATGTGTGGAATAATTACTTCTGACATAACCAGATATTTTATAAATACTTTAAAAACACAAAACAACTAAATGGGGATAGGTAATACATCTGATTTCATATAGGCCTACTGCTTTAGTAAAAATAATATTTTTTCAGGGCTCTGCCTCCCATCTGAGACCATTGTCGACGCATATGCAGGACGCAAAAAACAATTTGTTGCACTAGTCGGGACATCTTACCGTGCCAACGTTGCAATAAAGGTTGCCTAAATGCCATATAAATTTGCTGTCAGCTTACTAATTGAATGCGCGTTTTGTGTAGATTTGGACTTTTATACCTTTTATTCCACTTTGTTTAAACGGCGAAGTTCACCTCGTTCACCTGTTTGGAGCTTACTGGTGAATATGACGCTTGTATAGGCCTTGCTGGATACAAGCAAGGCCTATGACTCTGTTTGTGAATCTACTGATCGCTGTGGATGACTTGTTTTCATGTCATTGCATTACGGCAAAATACTGATCTTTTTTCTTAACGTGTCTTAACGTTTTATGGTGCGATTGCGCTTGGTTTCTGCGTTTGGAGAGGCATCTCCACAGACTGTAGGTCCATCACTGATTGTTCACTGTTAACCTACATGTTAGTTGAATATTAAGTGTCGGGGCATTCTGCCACCGTCTGTCTATTGTGCTCCAACACAGCCGTGCCCACGGGCGTCAGTTTGGTTTGAAATGTGCTGCGGACAGAGACGCGTTCGGAGGTACATATCCAGAAGTGCTGGGTACAATGACGCATACATTTTTTTTCTCTCTTTTGCGCAGGTCAGGTTTAATGTACGTAAACAATGATCAATGATTACCAAATTTCACTCTAATATTGCTCCTCATAACCACGGAAAACTGTCAAAAAATAGAACTCAAAGTCCTATTATTATGGACGTTATCTGACATTTAGCGTTTCTGCTTCACATTTTCAGCAGGGCAGCGGAGCAGCTGTTGGTTGACTCCCCACGGTTCTCATGGGCTTTATAAGTCCTGACGTGAAAAAGCTTAACGTGGTTTAATATACCTAAACAACGATCAATCATCACCCCATTTCTGGTTAGATTTTTTGACAGTTTTCAGTGGTTATGAGGAGCAATGTGAGAGAAATTTGGTAATCGTTGATCATTGTTTAGGTACAAGCTTTTTCCTCGCTTTTTCCTCACCATGGCCTGTCAAGTTCTTTTGACAGGCATAAGTGTTCATTACAAGATAAGGCCATGATTAATTTGGTGATCGTTGTTGAGGTACATTAAACCACGTTAAGCTTTTTCACGTTAAGCAGAACAGGCAGCGTTGTGAACAGAGATGCATGCAGCCTGAGCAGCAGCAAGCTCAAGAATTATATGCGTTATGGACTTCTTTTTTTAACTAAATTGAGCTTGAGGTTTTAAATTGTTACAATGTAATTTCAAATCTGCTTAAAAAAATAAACATATGTTTATTTAGCATGTTTGTTTTGTCCATATGTGCTCGTGCTGTGTTGCCCAGGTCTCAGTTGCTACAATGAGGTTTTTGTTTTTTTTTGCCCCCCCTGGCTGGAATGTCAAACTCCGCCTATGCACCTATCCCTTAATATATGACTGCATGACATTATACAATTTATGTTGTACAATCAGCAAATTTAGGACACAATTTTTATCTGGTCTGCACTTTCACCGGTCTTGTCAAAGTCTAGTCAGTGTGGTTATAACTTGCACAAAGTGCAGTATATATGTGAATATATATATATATATATATATATATATATATATATATATATATATATATATATATATATATATATATATATATATATATATATAAATTATTTTGCCGCTGTCACACTAAATGCGTGCTCCTGGGGATATTGTTGGGTCTCTGTAAATTATAGTTTGGTCTAGACCTACTCTAACCAAAGAGGTTATAACGCTTTTAGTGTCCCGAGATAACGTCTGTTATGATTTGACACTATAAATAAAAATGAAAGTCAATGAGGTGTTTCATGTTTTGCTCTTGAGAGTCTGTCACTGATTTGGGAGTTGCTGAGTTGCTAGTAATATCTAACCTGGAGTGTCCTGGGCTACGCACACTCCTGCATAATTTGAAAAGTGCATGAATCGCTTGGCGGCACATTTAACTTCTGCTTTTTCAGTGTAAAACTTAATACCTACATCTGCTGGATGACAGCCGTAGCAGCGGTTTCCCTGAATGTGAATTGTGGATAAGGCTGGGAATTGTTCCAAAAAAATTTGTACGATAGAAACATCGTGACTTCGATACCGGTTCCTGAACGATTCCAATTTAATAAAATCAATTTTAACATAAAGAAATTAAAACATTACGACACAAATCTTTATTTATTTTTCAGCTCCTACTACGTGAGCCCCGTCTCTGTGCAAATCGTAGAGTTTTTCCTGCGTGTCTCTATGACGTGTAACGTAAGACAGCCAATCAGCAGCATTATTAGATCTTGGTAGAAGGATGCTGCATGCTTATTGGCCCACTGATTTGCTCCTGGGTATTAAAATTTGGTATTGAATGACGAGGCATTTTTTTGTCACGCGATACTTAGGAAGCTATTTGTTCGATGCCTAAAACAACATTAATGGACAAAAAGGGGACATGTAAACCCTTTAATCTTAATTGTTAAACAACATAAGTAATAAGAACACACATAACTTTGAAATGATTCTGAAACTGAAATCAATTTCATTTAAAAGCTTAAGCTCAAAAGAAATGAGCACATGAACGACAACAAGTGTGTGTGCAGTGGAACAATAAAAATACAGTTTAAAAAAAAAAAAATCTTTTTCAAAACAATTAATTTTTACAGACCAGCCATTTGAATATATATACTGTATATATATATATATTAATAAATCAGAGCTCTTGTACCACCATAGACAGAACTAACAAAGTAACTGTTGTTAATTTATAATGGAATGAGATAGATGTGCTGATAAATACTAGTATGTCACAATATTTTGTAGAGAGCACAGAACTTAACACATTTAAAACCTTTAAAACTAAAATAAATTAAACTGCGAAGGAATACTTTTTCAAATACTTGTACATACATGTATTTGACAGCTGCTTCGAAAATTACTTACTTACTAGGGATGTCTGTTGATAGAAACGTTTTACCTCAACGTACTTGGAGAACTACTGTATAATGGCACCAATAACACAATATCGTATTACCATTTGAAGTAGTTCTAAATTCAAAAGGTGGGTGACATATCTATGCATTGATACTATCAACCCAATGCCTATAATTGCTGATGTTTATAATACCTGATACAAATGAAAATCATTAACATATTATAAATCATTGGTCGGTAAAGAAAGTCTATTGGTAAAATTGCTGTGTCAGCTGGGGCAGAAGGAGCAGTGGATCCCTTGTGTCAGGTCGGTGACGGCTCCCTCTCTCACTAGGCTTAGCAGGAGTTCCGTCTCTCTGTCCACGTTGTGGGAAGTCTGCTTCAGCATGGCGTTTATGTGCAGGTGGTCATAGTAGTGCAGTGGCGCCCCCTGCCGGGACAGGTTGTAGCTGAAGCCCGCCAGGCTCACCTCGTCACACAGCAGACTGGCTAAATTCAGTGCAGAGATACCCATGGTAGGCACATTCTGCTACAAAAAAGAAAAGAAGAAAAAAACAAACATTATTGTTGTCATTTTGTTTATTCGGTATTTCTTTCCCATTCTTGACTTATCTGTTGCTGAACAGAAAACTTTCTCTTTTCTTTCTGAAATCGTATGTGTTTTATTACATTCCTGTATTTTCTAAGGGAGCTGCTTTTGTACTTCTAATTATAATAGAATAAAATCACAGCAATCACTGGGGCCAGGTTAGCTCAGTTGGTAGAGTGGGCGCACATATGAAGAGGTTAATTCCTCAGAAAGTCCAGGGTTCGAGTCTGACCTGTGACAGTTTCCTGCATGTCTCTCCCCCCTCTCCTCTTTCATATCTCAGATGGAAATGCCCAAAAATAAATCTTAAAAAATGAAATCATGAATATGATTAATGTTGTGTTGTTTACCTAAGTAAGTTTGTTGAGAAGGAAATGTGACTGTATCAGTAGAACTACATTTTATTGATAATGTGGACTTATTAATTATATTGTAATGATTGATGATGATATGTATTTATTGTAATGACAATATGGGAAGTGTTAATGTAACGTTGTATTTTGTTTTATCTATTGTGTGGACCCCAGAAAGACTAGTTTTTACTACGGTAACAATTAGTAGGGATCCTAAAAAAATGAAATAAAAAATAAACTACCTAAATAATACATTCTACAACTTCGATCTCATATTTTCTATACTTATACAGATCATTAGTCTAGATCCTTCAAGATAATAATTTAGTATACACTATCAGGGTTTCTGCGTGTTTCACCAAGTCAGCTTTAAGACTTCTTCTTAAAGGTGCAGTAGGTAAGACTCATAAAACTAACTTTCTGTCATATTTGCTGAAACTGACCCTATGTTCCAGTAGAACTACATAAAGCTGGGAATAAAAAAAAAAAAAATCCGGCTCCTCTGGCACCACCTACAGCCTGTAGTGCAATTTGCAAAAATCCACAGCTCCCTGTTCAGATGCACCAATCAGGGCCAGGGGGTGCGTCTAACTGCATGTCAATCACTGCTCATGCACGCGCATTCATTCTCCCTTGTGGGGGGAGGGGCTAGGGAGACCGTTTTGGGCTTTAGCGGAAAGGGGGGGAGGGACAGAAGTTGTTGATGTTCAAAGTTTTTGGCTAAGTCCTGGATCATCACAATCCTACTTACAGCACCGTTAAGACATTTTTAAGACCATTATGAATGATATTTAAGACCTTTATCACAACGTCAAGTAAGCCCTAAATTTTAATCAAGCCAAGTATCGCTAAACTTGGAATTCCCCAAAGCTGAAGAATAAAATCCGTTTTCTGTCTGTGGTACAATCCGAAAGAGACTTGAGCCAATAACACGAAAGCTGATAGGCTGCAATATAAGTTGCATGTTGGTCTCATTTGTAGTCGTAACACAGCGGAATTATATTTGGACTAGAGAAAGAAAGAACTACAACACCACGGAATAATAATAAAAAAAAAAAAAAGAGCATTAGAGGTAGCGTTGCATGAACGTAGGAAAGTTAAGACCGGTTTAAAATAATGTAAGATCTAGAACACAATAGTTGAATGATTGTTATTGAGTTCTTTACCTTATATGAAACGTAAAGTTATTTTAAATGACACATTTCTAAAAGTTTAGATTATAAAGGAAAACTGGTCAAATTTAGAAAAAGGTGATACAACCACAATGTACAAAGGTCGTTGTATACATATGGGGTTGATCAACAAAAAATCCGCAAGTCATTCCCGCTGAGCATGGTGTTTGCCAAACCTCAAGAGACAAATAGACTGAAGATTGATCTTAATGTCATTCTTTTCATCCAATAATGAGCTCGGCTTTCAAATCTTCCACATGAATACAGAAGCTGTGAAGCAGGGAAGGGAATGTAACTCATATGAGTTTATAATTATAATGAGGACTACAAATGGTTATGTTGGTTTTGATTAGGATCATAATTGCAAGATCCACAACCAAACAAGGGAACAAACTGCAGCAGGTTGGACGGTTTTAGAATTAAGAAGGGTGCCATTCAGAGTCACAAACAATAATGATGAAATAGATAGAAAAAAAGCTTTGTCGGACCATCAAAAACAATTGAGCAAATGATATACTGTATATACGTCACCAAAAACTAGCACCGCGAATACAAATAGACATCCGATTTCAATATGTGTATCAATCAAGCAAAGCAAAGCAATATTGGTATGTATTCTCTTTAATACATGTTTTTTAATTGTTTTTCATTGCTCTTTACTGTTGTAGAGCACAAAGTGTAAAGTGTGTTGAATTGCCTTGTTGCTGAAATGTGCTATATAAATAAAGCTGGCTTGCCGAAAGCTTAGTTCGATCAATTTTCAAAATTGTGACATCCTTACCCTTCTAGACACAGAATGTAGACTGTAGTTATTTATTTTGAATTCAAATCATTAAAAAAAAACTACAATACATTAAGAAATTCAAAAATGGGGTTTAAATTATGGCTCTTGAATATATCCAACTATTAACAGGTGCATAGTGATATCAAAGCTATAGTGCGTAGTTTCTGTCTCCAACCCCCGCATGAGGAATTACAGTAAATGAAATAAACAAGTAAACAATAAATTAAAGTAATGACAACAACACTGCTGTTGCGTCCACATGACGCAAGCCTTCCGGTCATCGCACACCACCCCCAATCCTCCACCACACAGTTGCTAGTAACCAAGGACGACACGGAGGATTAAAAAATACATGATGGACTCTTCAGAAGAGGTAATTATCTTTACTTGAGTTTCTGCGCGTGAAAGTCGCCGGACGACACCATTTTCTAAACACAGCAATACTGAAAAATTTGCTTAATTAGCTTTGTATCAACTCATTTGGCAATGGCTTTGAATATAACGGACATTCATTATTATAAAAAAGTTAGGCACTAAATCTTTAATACAGTCTTAATACGTAATACACAGCTATTTAAATTAGCTGGAATCATGGTTAAACATAATTTGCTCTTACCAGTCTATCGCTGTGTGTATTTCATCTATAGCAATCCCCACCAATCGGTCCCACAACGTCCCAGTTAGAGAGTAAATGCCGTAAAACATATTCTTTGTAAATCTTTACAATCATTCACTTAAAAAAGCCAAGCAGGCCTGCCTTGTTACACGATCCAAGTGTTCTTCAAAACATGCTATTTTCAGTGTGTAGCTTGCTAGTTCAAAGTTTGTTGTTGTTTCCTGAAGCGAAAGGGCAACACACAGAGAGAGCGGAAGGCAATGCACATCCAGCGCACATTCATCCAGAACAGTACATCTGGATGTCCCTCACTTTCCGCGTTCTTTAGGTTTTGGATTTTTTATTTTTATTTAACCTTTATTTAACCAGGAAAAGTCCAATTGAGTTACAATAACTCTTCTTCCAGGGAGTCCTGGCCAAGACAGGCGGCAACAAGTTTCAAAATACATAAAAGACAGGACAATGGTTACATACTACACCACAAATCTCTCCATACACTATACATACTAGAACACAAACAAGACATTACACTTAGCGCCGTCCCAAGACAATTGTGATTGGTTTAAAGAAATGCAAACAACCCCTCGTATCCAGGAGTGTATGCCAGACCTTCCGCCGCAGCGCTGTGGAGATAGGCCTGGCAATGCAAGACTATGTAGGACACAACCTTTTGATGGGTTTTAAATTAGGACGCCACAAACGTGTCCAAATAATTTTCCAACATATGATAATATGCAAGTGGGAACGACTGTATTTTATAAAGTTTGCATTGGGTTGATTCTATAGTCGCTTTATCATCACTATTAGAACAGAAATTAGAACAGATTTATTCCCTAGTATTGGAAGAGTCTATTACCTGGTCGCTTCCCCACAGGCGTTGTCTGGGTGGAGGGTATTCCAGCAGGTCCAACGCAGTCTCTTTGATGATTTCTGGGTTTAGAAGTCTGAACCTGTGGGGCTCAAGAGGGATTTGATCTGGAACCTTCTGCCAGAAGAAGAGCCAGTCCCACAGAGGCTGCAACACAAAGCACAGATGTGTCCTGACTCTGATCTTACCGTTTTTTTTTCAATTGCTTAAGCACAATTTTGAAAACAGGGACCGTCTTTTTCAAAACACTACACACAATTAGCACAACCACACACCCAATTAGCAGAACACCTCAGACCCTTTGCAAAATGAAACACTCTTGCAAAAACTATACACTAATTTATAAAAAAAACATATTTTGTTACCATATGAAACACACGTTTCATTTGACTTAATTCAGTTTGAACCAGATACACACTGCTGTTGCTAACCTAAAACACTTTTAGCAATTCTACTTCTCAGTGATTAGAGTACTGTAAATGTAAAGTACACAGAGAAAGTGCAAATTTACAATAAGTTCACCAAACACTACACAAGACCAATGCTGCAGACTGAGGAAAATATAATGTATTTCTCTCCATATACCCAAATCAGTCAACATGTCAACATGGAGAATCACAAGTTTTCATGCTACTACAGTAGTTTACATAACACTGTTAGGTCAGCAAACAAAGACAAAACATAAAATACTGTATCCAGTACAGGTTACAATCACAAAAAAAACAACAAACAAAAAAATGATCTGAAAAAGTACAGAAAATACTAGACATTATCTCTTCGCCTAGCTGGATCTGACCAGAGAATTTCATCAACATCACAGGCGATATCCTCATTGGCAAGACAACTGTCTTGAATATCGAATCCATCCTTGCACAGCTGGGGCGTCGACTTGGTCACAGGCGTCCTCCATGGCCTCAGTGAGGGGTACCTGAGCCTGGGGCCAGAGATCATAAACCCTCGCGGGAATATGGGCCCCCTTCCTCCTTGTCGTCCTCAACCCTCAATCCTCAAATGTCACGGGGAGGGGTATCAAAAGTGCTGATATGGTGCATACAATGAGCAGCCGATTACTGGAACTGTAGACAGATTTTCTTTTACCTGTTTCCTTGTTGAAATGTACTTATGACAGATGCTGCTGTATATCTGCTAAGATTTGGCTGACTCTTAGTCCAGTCTCCCTCAGCATCAATCCGTGGTTCACAACATGGTCCACTAGTGTGCCTCTACCTCTGGCTCGGCCTCTTTCTCTTCCTCTACCTCCTTTTCCTCCTCTGTGGATTCTCCCTCTCACTCTCATTCTTCTTCTTCTTCTTCTGACTCCTTCCATTTTGGTTGAAGGCAGGTAAACTTACCTGCTGAATTTTATATAGTGCTTAAACCCGATTGGTGTGTCTACAATTTAGCAATCATGTGTTTGCGTACCTGGTGGCTGTGTTTAACCAATTGGTGTTGAAAGCCTTTGCTTTGAAATTGCAAGGAAATGACATCATGATAAATTTCTGTGTCAAATGCATACAAGTGTGTTTAGCGTTTTGCAAATCACTGTGTGATGTTCTGCAAAAAGTGGGAAGATGACAATGGGCTTACAGTTGTGCAAATCTAGGCCAGTGTTTTGCTCCTTAAGTGTAAGGTTTTGCTAATTGGGGGAAAGTTTTAATTTTAGTGTGTAAGCAATTGTAAAAAACTGTAAACAAGCTTTTAGAAAAGAAGACGAGAAAACGAAAGAAAAAAAGAAAGAAAAAAGTATACTTGTGTATTTTAAAAAGGTCCTGATAAAAATGTCAACAGGGACAGCAATGCCACATAAGAGCCATTAGATAGCAGAATGGTACTTTGCAACAAGGGTCTGAGCTCCTCAGAATTTACGAGGTGCAATTTAACTTTGTGCACATGATTGCACCATGGAGTTCCATCAGAGCCCACACGCTTTACCTTTGTAATTTGCTGACATAACTCACTTATGGGGAAGGCAAAGCGCAGTTTCTCAACCTCAAGAATGCAAAGAACGGATTTATTGTCTAGAAGAGAACGTTCTTGCTGGTCTGGTTCGTGGCAAGAATGAACTTGCACGGTAACGAGCACTCAAAGCGCTGTCGACAGTTTGAGACGATGTATTCTTGCTGGTATTGCGCATCACCCCCAGCACAGAGGCAGCTGCAGTGCTCCAAAATAACAGCCAGAAATAAAAACACAACAACACTTATACACTTATAAACTATTTAAACGAGCACCGAACAAAAAAATTCATACCACTACTGCGATATCATTGCAGGGTTTCCTGCAGGACTTTGCAGCTAAGGCGGCCACCTAAGCAACATACGCCTGCCGCCTTAACTACGTAGTCAAACCACATTCCGAACCATACAATTGACGACCCAGCAGGTTAAGCTGGTGGAGACAGGCTAGGACATAAACGCCACGGGCTGCTGTGGACTTGTCAGTCTCGCAAGCGGTTTTAGGAAAGTGGCTGCATGTGTCCGAAAATGCACAGAACATTAACCGGTACAAGCCTACACCTGTCCGCGGACACGGAGTGCGTAAAATGTGTCAGAGCCTCCCGGACAGGTGAACTGAGACTCCGTTTCCTGCTCGTCGGTCAACGGTTAATGATCGGTTAACATTTCATTTCATTGTTCTATCTTTTGGAAGGCTGGCTGCCAAAAATCGCCACTTAACTAGCCAATTAATTAGCCTGAGGTAAACGATAGCTATCAGAACAGAAGTGACGTGGTGGCTGGCGTCTGGTGTGTGCGCCAGTGTTTGTGTGTGTGCGTCTGTCGGCCTGCCCCCCCGCGAACCTCCGACATGCAGAGAGGAGAGCAACAGAAGAAAGTAGCTGCACCTTCGCCAAAATGAAGACTGACAAACAGAACTATTTTGGTACAAACATTTACTCGCAATGTGGCAGATAGCAAACCCCACCCTACCACCTTAACTAACACATTTTCTGCGGGAAACCCTTGTTATGACTTCTTTAGTCTGCTGTGTGTGCGTGTGTGCCCTGTGTTTTTTTTCACATGCAAATAGATGTGTGCCATAGCCGGGAGATAATTGTTGGAGAGATTTCATGTCCAAATTCGTGATTGGCTGCAGCTGGGGAAACCACCTGATATAAGAAGCCAAGATGGCGGCTGTCTGCTGGAAGCAGGCGTTTCTCATCCTCCTCATCTCCCAACTGGCCTCACTTCTGCTTTTGTTCAACCTTGTTTTAGATTAGGTACCGTTTCTTTTGAATAGTAAGGGTGGACTGCCAGGTGTGGTAATCTTGTTTTCTCCTGTTTAATTAGTTAGGGATTTTGTTTGTTACGTCAATTTCTTATCTCCTAGACAGGATCGTTTGTTATTTTGGTGGTAGGCCACCCTGAAGTCTTGTATAATTTACCTATATCTATATGTTATCTATATATTTTCTATTTAATGTCAAATAAATAAGTTTTCTGACATTCAAACAAATAATTGTTTGTGGCTACTTGGGAGATGGGGAAGATGGGGCCTTTTCATGTTGTGTCCTAGGCGCCCCTAGACTATCTGAATACCCTACGAATATCAGTGTAGTTTTAGTCAGTTTAAAGTTAAGAAAAGAATCACGCCTCTCTGAATGGATACGCACTGGAATGTCCTACAGGTGTCCCTATTAGTGTTATGTGAAATTATCAGTTTTATATTGTTATGGCCAACCCCTGCATACAGAAGGAAATTAGCATTGGAAATAATAAACTTTAGTGTCTTCCCTTAGAGCTAATCACATATGCTATAGGATGTTACCAGCTTATGTACAACGTTATTGATCTACCATACAAACTGAAAGTCAATTTCTAAAGTGTATTTATCTAAGAAGAGCAAATACACCAATATGAACAAAATATTAAATCTAATGTCTAAATCTCTTAGGGGGCGTTCCCACCTATCATGTTTGGGTCGGACTTTTCAGTTTGATCCAAATCATAATAACAGGTGTGAAACCTTCCCCAGACTACGGTCAGGACCAAACTGCCGAAATGTGGTCCGACAAAAAGAGTCTCGGTCTGGATCAAGGCATTTTTTGGGTGGGAGAGCAGCAGTCAGCTGGAAAAACTCAGACACCACAGAGAGAATACGAGAGGACGGGGAAGCCCGTCTACAAACCAATCAATCACAACTGTCGGGAGACGCGGCTCACGTATGAGATGACGACAGGACGTAGTTTTGTCATGTATAGTTCTATAGTGTAAAACCAAAACTGACCGGATCAAATGCAAAAACATGATCCTTGGTCCGGCCCTTGGTTCAGACTTTCAAGTGTGAAAGCCCCCTTAAAGAGAGACGTGTATCTCTCTGGCCTGTCAGACGCTGTTCTCTCCCTCGCCTCTTCCCTCGCCGCTGCTCTGTAACATTAGCTGCTCTCTGAGCACAAACTATCAGCCGCTTGTGGAGCTTCTTCTCTCCCAAAAAAACAAATAACCACAGGTTCTCGTTAATCTTATAACAGACATCTATGTTGTGTTATTTATCCAAAGGATCCGTCAACGAGCAGGCAGCTGACAGCGGGGTCTGGGAGCGTGCGAGTAAAGAGTAAAGCCGACGCCTTTAGGGCAGACTCGTGAAGGAGGTGAATGTTTGCTCTTTCCAGTTAACCCAAGTGCATTCAGTGGTTCTTCTAAATTGTTCTTGTTTTTCACATTTTTCTAAGCAGATTTCAAATTATATTGTTGAATATCATGATTTTATGAGATTGTTAAACTAATTTGAATTCCTAATGTATCAGTAATTCAATGTAACTTACAAATGCAAAACAATTGCTTTTTATACATTTATATATTTTAGTTTACTCAATGTAAACTTTTATGTATGTATTTTTTTGCATTTTTTTTTCTCATCTTACTATTATTGAACTGTACTGTCCTTGACACTTTGGCAATGTTGTTTTCCTGACATTCATGCAAATAAAGCAGAGAGAGAGAGAGAGAGAGAGAGAGAGAGAGAGAGAGAGAGAGAGAGAGTTTTTAAGAATTTTTAAGAAATATCGCTTTCTACATGTTTATGTCGGTCTACACAGGTGAGTGCGCTGAAAAGTAAAGACGTTTAACTCAAGAAGGTTTTAACGTGGCCTACTTAGTTAGGTAGTTAGTTCATCTGCCCCGGCAGCCGTTGGTAATCCTCTTTGTATTGTTTCCAGTCAGAGATACTACCGTCAATCAAACTACCGTAAATAACAGGTCGCGCACAGGTGCCGATTTCTTTTTGTTTTCCTCCGTGGGTGATCACAAGTGCACACCCTTTAAAAATAAAGTTGTCAAAAATGTTTGCATTTCAGAACCTTAGGAAAAGGACAGCGGCCAGCACGAACAAACACACCATACTAAAGCCGTAAAGTAGGCTATCTTTCAACTCAGGACAGCGCCACTTCTCACAGATACAGATAGGATTGGGGATGAGAAAGTTTAATCAGCTTCGTGGGAAATTATAAATCAATGCCACCGTCATGACCAATCACACTATGACAGACGCTCCACTAAGCACCGCTGCAATGTTTAATATTAAATGAATGTAAAAATGAACTGGCAGTCTGGCACACGTGGATTCTCATTATTTTCGGCACCTATGAGGTCGCGCAACTGTGAACATTGTAATTTGGCATGCGGATGAGAGAGTGCTTCAGCATTTCAACCAAGATTTCAACACATTAATAACTCTCTTGCACACATATTGCCAGCGTGCCATTGGTTAAGGTCCCGCGTGCCCATGGTGGCCTAAGGTTGCCGACCCCTGTTCTATATTTTCTCTCTCACTGTGGTTACAATCAGAGTGGTGTCTTGATGAAACCTCTCAAAATAGGTCAGGATTTGAATACTCGAGCTGCCACGTGTTAAAGGCTGCGAGCTTGGTGAAGCGTACCACTTTTTACATTCACTGCTTTGATGAGAAGTAACATGCCGCATAGTAATGCTAGTAGTTGGGAGTACTGAAGTACATTTAAAAGTAAAAAACAGTGGTATTAAGTGGTTCCAAAAGTCAAAGGATGACTATTTTGAGATGGTTTATGATTTGCATATTGACATTTATTGTGCCAGGGTGTGAGCGAGATATGACTGTGCACCTCCAAAAACCAATCTAAAATCTAAACAGGAAGTTCACACTACTCACCACAGTGAGCTTCTTCATCATAGCAGAGATCCAGCTGATGTCCACACTTTTATACACCACAGCTACAAACACAGTGTCTGGGTCTGTGTCGATCCAGCGGTGCGGTGTTCCCTCTGGGTAACTCATCCTGATGCTGGTTCTATTTCCAACGTCAACACTGAACTCTCCCAGAGGGCCACTGTTTAACCTGAAGGAGGGAGACACAGGGAGTCATTGGCTCCCTTTGTCGATTAAGTACAGTGGGAAGTGTCTGTGATGATGTGTACCACGACGTGTAACACAAAACTAAAAATGTGATCATAAGGTTATATCATGGCATCTGTGTTCCCAACCTGATAATGGTGTCAAAGCGGTTGATCAGTGGGCCCAGCTCCAGGCCTCTGAGAATGCCTCCATTTCCCATAACCACACAGCGGCGACACTTATCCGTCTTTTCAGGCAGTGGAATGGAGTCTGCTTCTGGCAGCTTTGAAGGAATATTCAAAGGTAGAAACATTAGGTTTATGTTTCAAAAAGTGCTGCACTTACAAGAACATAAAAATGCAAATTAGCTTAAAGCTCTAGTGCGTGACGTTTTGATATTAAAGAACGTCCGTTACATTCAAGCCATTGCCAAATGAGTTGCTACAAAGCTAATTGAGTTGCTACAAAGCTAATTAAGACAACAACTCTAACACAACTCTCTCTGTATTTCTCAGTATGGCTACTTTTGCACGCAGAAACTTGAGTGAAGATAATGACCTCTTCTGAAGAGCCCAACATGTTTTTGTAATCCTCTGTGCAATCATATCTTTAATGAAATCTTGCACTTGCACAATCATTGGTTCAAAAAACTAATTGATTGTGAAATACCATTGAAACGTTACTTTAGATCACCCACACACAAGCTACCCATAGTTTCACAGTGGCATTGTTCATACAATCATTAAATATTGTAGTACAAAATAGGTGATTTACATCCCTGTAAAAGTACTGCAGTAATAGAGAGAATACTATAGACACAGTGGAATCATTGAACATTCAGAATTAAACCGGTTTGGCCACATGTCAGGCACTTTGTTCAGAGCGAATACTTTGCCTTCAGGTGCTCGTTCCAGTTGAACTGCACTCAAAACGACTCCTTCCCATATTGATTTTATTTCAGGTCATGCAATAATGTGATAATATTATTTAAAAACCCTCGGGGCCAGGTGTGGCGAGCCATCAGAGACACGTGAAGCCACCTGAGTGTGACTCAAAAGAAAATCTCTTTCCCTCTCGCTCTCTCATACAATTTCAGTGAAATGTAATCCTGGCAGTTCCTAAAACTGAATTATTTATGTTATATCATATATATTAAATAAATGTAAGTGAATTATGACAACCACAAATAGATATCCAATATTATTATTATGAGACTTTAGCTGTAAACATTTGAAGTTATCTTTAATTGAAATATGACTGTACAAAACTAAATTGAAGATATCTTGAATTTAAGGTTAAGATTCGCTAGTTTGTCGACGAATGGCAAAAGTCAATTATGCCATATTAGTTGGAATGTAATCAGTGATCTTAGTGAATTTAGTCATCAATTAAATATATCTGTATTGTGGCAAGCTACTATTTCGTTGTATTAATATTTTTCAAGTTAAATACCAGTATAATTTCATTATAGGAATTTGGAGAAGGTGATTGGCTGCAATCTCCCACCGCTCCAGGACCTTTTTCCCCTCCGCCACCAGCCTTATTAACAAGGCCCGGAAACCACCCTGACTCTCTCCACACCCACCTCTGGCTCTACATGCCACTGTACTTAATCTGCTCTTTTTATCTTAATTGTTACTCTCATTTTATTATATTACATCCTGTGTGTGTACATATACACATATATTTATATATTTATACTTATATTGTCTGTTCTGTTAACCTGTTTGTTTAACTTATTTTAGATAATGTGTGACATGCACCTACGACACCAAAACAAATTCCTTGTATGTGTAAAAAATGAACTTGGCAATAAAGCTTTTCCGATTCTGATTCTGGAGTGGTAAAATAGCAGTGGTAAGATGCAGACATCTTGAATTATGAGTCGTGCATCATGCATTATCGATAATATCATTATTATGACCAAATACCTTGCATCGCCATCTGATTGGTGCATGGTGTGCTTGCTCATGTGGCAGAGGCCGCTCTAACTGAGGTTAGGCTCTTTGTATGATACACTCAGCTTTTGGGCCTTTTCTCACGTGGCTAAAAACATACGAGATGACATTAAATAAATACGGCTACACTATAAATGACCAAATGCTAAGTAGATTAGGTATAAATAATTCAAAGAGAGAGAGAGAGAAAGAGAGAGAAAAGAGAGAGAGAGAGAGAGAGAGAGAGAGAGAGAGAGAGAGAGAGAGAGAGAGAGAGAGAGAGAGAGAGAGAGAGAAAGAGAGAGAGAGAGAAAGAAGTAGGACTGGGTTTTAAAAAAATCCCCCCAAATTGAATTTTCCAATTGAAATCAATTTTCATTTGAACGATCCAAAATCGATTCATAAAATCCAAGAATCCATCTTTGAAACTAAAAGACCTGAGGAATCCAATGGTACCAACTATGTCATGCTAGCTTGTCGAGAAACGGGGTTAAATAACGCTCCAAAGTTAGGCTACATTTTGGTGAGGGAAAAACTGGCATGGCCATTTTCAAAGGGGTTCCCTCTCACCTTAAAGGGGAACTATGCAGTTTTTTGTAGCTTAATTTACCTTCACTGAACAGATATCAGGTCTTGCGATGTAACGAATTGCTTTAGGCACTGCCCACATACACGCCCCCATATTGTAACTGCAATGTTCCTAACCTAATTGATATTGAATCGTCACAGGAATAACTGATATATTTTGAATAATTTAATAATTAAAATTGAATCGGGAATAAAATCAATTGGGGACTAGGCATGGGCCGGTTACCGGTTTCGAGGCGTACCGCGGTTTTAAAAAAGTCACGGTATCAAAACCACTAAAATTGTCTGACCTGTTTTTTATGAGTTGTCAAGGACCGAAATTGCAGTTTAGAAATCCATCTCCCTGCCAGTGTACAGTTTTTTCAATTAAAATACATTGTGTTAAAAAAGAAAGAAAGAAAAGTTGTGTTTCTTTTTTCAAAATAATACATTTTAAAGTTGTGATTGCAATACTGCAATTCCTTAAATATTTATTTATATTTTTGCTGAAGTTTATCATACCATCAGAATCTTATACCGACCCATGCCTATTCGGGACCTTGTGAATATTTGGGACCTTGTGAATAGGAATTGATGCAGAAAATCATTACCGCTACCCAGCCCTAGAAAGAAGTTGCACTCACCAGCTTAAGCAGGTCTTCTACATTGCCCCGAAGACTTCTGAAGCCAAATGGCGGCGGATACAGGAAGAGGTCATCAGGGAGCGGAACATCCCTCCACAGGAAGGGCTGGGTCATGTGAGTGGTATCACGAAGTCGAGCTAACAAGCTCTTCCTGGCGCTGCCGGGACGACACGGACTCTTCAAAACCCTGTGCACGAGCTCGTGCACCTGCTGCGAGTGAAAAACAGGTTGTGAAAACACAATGTACGCACCATGTCAGCGTCATTCTAATTACAGTGTGCAATAGTTCAGAAACTGTTTCACAATAATCTTGTCTTAAAAAGGCAGAATGAGAAGGATTTGTCACCAGCGGGTGAAAGCCAACCCCAGATCCACTATCATTTCAGAATAAGCTTTGTTCAATTTGCATTTTAGTCTCTTATATTGATTTTTGTCGGCGCTGTCTCCCACTTTCGTAGCTTCCTTTTGGATGAGTGCTTACGTTCTGGCACCTGGTTGCTTTGTGTTTTTTTTTATAGAAGTTGACTCCCGGAATTGTCCCAAACACAGCCCATTAAGAAAATATAGGCAGAGGGCAGGGTCTCTGCAGATACAGACACCGCCACACACTTTTTGAGGGATGATTGAGTATGTTTACATGCACACTAATATTACCTTATTATTCCGAATTTGATATTCCAAAATAAGCCATGTGTGACATAATACGCGCAAACATTGCAACGCTGATGTGTTTAACCTGTTCCTCGTCATGCCTCATGTCACCGGTCACCTGTCCCTCGTTGTCTTTTAGTCTTGGTGTTCTCTTGTTTCGGGGTTAGGGCCTAGTCCACACGGACACGGGTATTTTTATAACCGTGACTTTTTTCGACCTTCCGTCCACACGAAAACGCAGTTTCAGGGCACTGTAACCGAACATTTTTGAAAACTCCGGCCAGGGTGAGCATTTTCAGGAACGCCGGTTACAGTGTTGACGTGTGGACAGTATAACCGGGTTTTTTGCCTGTGTTTGACGTCATATTGTGCGCCGCTAACTGCTTTGTTGATGATTCTTTGCAATGGCTTGACAGCGTGTTTTTGCGTTTTCATGTGGACGGAGATTTATTTTAAACCGAGCATGTGTGGACGGGTTTTTTTTTTTTTTAAAACGGAGGAGAAAAAACTCCGGTTATAAAAATACCCGTGTCCGTGTGGACTATTGTCAGCTTTTGTTCCTAGTGTTTACTTCTCCAGTATGCCTTTGTCAGATTTTGTTGATCATTTTCCATCAACCTGTCTGACTGGTCTCTTGCATTTCAGTCCTCCTTTCAAACTCTCTGGCGATTACAGTCAGGCCATATCTGAGTTTCTGTTTCGGTCCGGTCATTAAAAGGTCATTGACAGGAAGAAAAAGAATTATGGAGATCCGAAAATTCTAATTGTCTCCGGTGTAAATAATTCCCTCTGCACAATTTGAATTGTGTTAAAACTGAGCTTTTCTGATCTTCTGTTCTATAAAAAACAATGAACAATCATATTTTCTTCTCCACAGACGCACAACGAGATACCCGATCGCTGCGGTTATGGAGGCCTGGCTTTCTCAAAAGCCTGCGAGGTTCTTATTTGGATCACGGTGGAAATATATCCGGAGTGGGTGGGTCAAACTGGCCAAAGTAGTCTTGCGTAAAAGATTTAAAAAAAAATTAAACAACAGCTACAGCGCAGCGGCGTCAGGCAGAGGCTCATGCGCATCGCGAGTTGCAGAGACAATTATTTTGATTCAAGTCGGCACTTGATAATTTGATGAGCCAGTTTGTTTGTACTGTAAGTTTGTATTGTTTTATTTCCTCAGCCTAGCAAATGGAAAATAGTCCAATGTGAATTCAGATCGGGACAATTATGTGCATTGATTTATTTATTTTGCCCTCTCTGCCTGTAGCATCACATTTCAATAAAAATAGTATAAATCTGATGATATTATTCGCCTATCAATTGTTTTTAAGAAAATATTTGACCGGAACTTTTCCCATTTGACGGGTAAAATGAAACCCGGCTCAGAGTCTCTGCAGCCTGGCTGTGTGATCAACGTTCAGCCGGACCCTGAACCGGTTCCAGCTCTCCGTTCCTGGTCTCAAGTCCTCTGGCTGTCTTCCAGTGGCCTCTCGTCACACTGTGGGGTCAAGTCTTTGCGGCCGCTCGGTCAAAATGGTGGTTTTATTCCATTCTAGACCATCTGTACCACACTCTCAACTTTACTTTCGAATTCTGCTAACTTTCAGTACACAGTAAATGTGGACGCCTGCTTGACATCTTACCTTTTTATGTGCATTGTTGACGTGCCAAGCCAGAGGTTTGCTGGTCTCTGTCTCAAACCATGGTAGAAAAACTACCAAAACCAGCAAAACTACAACCACACACAGTACCAACCCACACCTGGACACACACAGACACGCACAAAGAGAGAGGGAGAGGGAGAGGAAGATAGAGAAGGGGACAAAGAATTCTGTTAGATTATGAAACATTGTGTTTAAATGACAGCTAAAAACAAGGGCTGGGATGATATGCTTTTTGTCGGACACGATTCTTTCTAGAGATGCACCGATTGACCGGCCAGTGACCGGAATTGCCCGATTTTCACGTGCTCGGCCATATGCCGATTTCATGCCGGTCAAATGCACTCGGGCTCCGCATGATTAACATCGCGCAAGATCAGCGCACCACTGCTCAATCAGCTGTTTATGAAATGTTATAAAGTCGTAATTATACACGGCTCTGCAGAACCGTCTGCTCTATTGATCTCAGGCGCTCTCTCTCCCCTCTGAGGCTGAATAAGTGGAACATGAAAACCGTGGGTCCCGTGAAACATGACAGCTACAGTTTATCGGAAAATAGCGTCGGGCACACTGGCTTCGATGAATTTACTGTTGATCAGACCCCAGATGAGACAAGAAGCTAACGTTAGCGAACGCTGCGGTGACTGTCCCTCTGCCTCGGACGTCCGGCTGCAAGAGACGCTGTACGCTGTACGCTGTACGCTGTGGTTCTAGCATTGCACTTTAGATGTGTGTGAATTTCCCACACCAGGAGTAATTTATATAATTCTATTTTATAGTGATTGATTATCTATTCAAAAAATGTTCTATGTAAAATGTTCTATTAAAGAAAAGATAGAAAATAAATATTTGTGTGTGCTGTAAAGTGGTTAGAAAAAAGGAAATCGGAATCGGCTAAAATCGGTATCTGCCTAGAAAGTTGTAATCGGTGCATCTCTAATTCTTTCACGATACATGGGTGCCGATTCGATTTGTATTGCAATTTTCATGTATTGCTCTTCTGGAAGTATTGCTGTTCGATAGTATTGAGTATTGCGATTTTCTTTTCCGTCTTTAACAAAACTTTTAATAATACCCTTCTAGAGACAATATATCATGAGACATTTCTAAAAACTATGTACGTAATTGATGAATGCACATCACATGTCAGTCAAGTCAGTCTGACATTTTTTTAATTTGTAAAGAAGTACATTTTACTTTAGTTTTTGTCTCTATTTGAAGTTGATTCTCTCGTGCTGAAATGAATGCAACCAGAAACAAATTGATAAGGTTCACTGAAGACTGTCTTTCAGCACATTCTGTTCCCAAGGCAGTTAAGAGATAAAACAGGAACTTCCCCTTGGGGGAGATAGTGGGCTAAAGGGGGAGTTATTTAGACTGTCTGCTAGGAGTGCTGAGTCATGTTTACTAAGAATGGGTACGCCTTGCAGTTTGAAGTCTATATAAACCCAGTGTTTTGTTCACTCGTCGAAAGACGTTTCCACACTGTACTATATGTTCTCTGTGAAATTGTATTTCCTGCTTGCAACTATAATAAATACAAAGACCAAACTTGGTTTCAGTTCTCAACTCTCTTAACAATTGTTTCACTCTCAAAAACACACGTATATGATGTAGTTGCCATCAGCGGTACCGTATAAACACAACATATTTACGTGAATCGTTGGTTAAAAATCTAAATAAATAAAGGAAAAGAATCGATTTTTAAAAAGTGTCGCAAGCCCACCATACACGTCTCTCCCAAGCACAAAGCTGCCTAGGAGTCCTCCAGGAACTTTCCCAATTTTCTAGTGTAGACATCCAATCTGACAAACGCCGCCACTCTAGCCATCTCACAAGCCCACTCCTGGATTGACGGCACCCCTTCTTTCCTCCATCCTCTTAAAATAATCTGTCTGGCTATCATTAAACTACTCTGGACCCAGTTTCTTATGTGTTTCTTATCCATCCTGTTTAGGATTGACCCATCACCAAATAAATCTGGAAAGAAAACCTCGGCCTTTAGGTTGCCCGGCCAGTTAAGATTATGCCAAACGTTTGTGCCGTCTAACTAACATCTACAAACTGGGCAGCTAAAATGAACATACACTGGCTATTAACAAGCTGGGCAAGGCAATCGCCGTTTTTCATTGCATTCACTTTATTTAAAATCGGTCCGGGCTAAGCCCCAGAATCTCCTCAAGTCTTAGAAACGCCCCTGGTGACTGTCATTTATCTCCAAATCAGGGGCGATTCTAGGATCTGACCTTTAGGGGGGCTCAGCCCCTAATGAGTATATGACACGGATACAGTGCCTTGCAAAAGTGTTAACCCAGTGTTACCTACTGAACAACAACGTCAGCTAACGTTTTTTGACACTATTAACACTATGATGGAACTACACCTGACACTTTATAAGTCACACTAAAACTGACCCAATTGACACAATGTTCTAACGTTCAGCAATTTTAGTTGCTTACGTTTCAATTCGGGATCTAATCTGGGCCATGAAATTACCAAATTCTTCTCCCCGGGGGACTACCCACGTTAAACTTCACAACCACACTCCTGCTCTCCCTCTGACAGATTAGATAGAGACTAGTGATGTGCGGATCGATACTAAAGTATCGATATTTACGATCCCAACGTCTCCTGCTCTAGTATCAATTCTCTTATAAAAAGATCAATATTTAAACTCAGTAATTTGGAGTGAGTGTTTATGTTGTCATACCGTAAGTAACTTGTTGTCACTAGAAAAGTCGAATTATATCCGGTTAGGGGAAGGAACTACTTCTCCTTCCGCCGGTCAGTTGTGTGTGCACTGCGGCTCAGTGACGGAGCTGGCCGCTGCAGCAGCCCTTCTTTAATTTCCCGCTACGAAGAAGACTGCAGACTGCAGTCTGCACAGGAGTGTGTGGGAAATACAGTGGTAACACTACAAACCTCGCTAAACATCTTAGTCATAAGAGTAAATATGATGATATAATATAGCGTCAGTCTTAGGAGGAGGTAGGGCTGGGCGATATGGACCAAAAGTCATATCCCGATATATTTTGGCTGAATATCGATATACGATATATATCCCGATATTTTTTTCCGCAAAGTGAGAGCAAATGTTCAGTCAAAGCCAAAATCAAATATGACATGTCACAAGTAGTTTCATAGAGACAGTTGCAAAATCAAATAAATAATAAACCGGTTTCTTCACCTGGTTCATGATTAAATGCTCAGCTGTTCAAATAACAATAAAATGTAAACCTAAATACTGTATAACAGGAGTACCTTTTTTGAAATCAAAGCTCCATATTTGTGATTCGTTCCAAAGGTCAATTAAGCTTTTGATATTAATATAATCTACTTTGTTCAAAATGTAATGCCTCATGCCTGTAAGCCTAGGTTTATAGTCCCATTCTTCCACTTGATACTGCTTCCACTTAAGTAAACTAAAAGATGAACTATCGACTACAAAACAAAGAAACTAATTAATGTGTTAATACAAAGAATATTTATTATGATCGGTTCACAGATCTGAGTCCAAACGGAAACTTCACCCTTCTGAACTAAGAGTTTCTGCTTCAAGGTGAAGTTTAAAACAGACTGAAATGTCCAGGCTCATTCCTCCACTATTTATTTCTGTATGTATTTATGCGTTACATGTCATTTTAACGGGCACTGAGCTCCAGATCCTGCAGCTGCAGACGGTCTCTGCTGCCCCGCTGTAGCTTCTCTCCGTCCGCCTGCCGCCGCAAACTTATTGGAACTTTCCGCCCGATATCGACATACAGGTCGTCCTGGACTACGTGTAAGATCCTACCGATCACCACTCTGTCTTTGGCTGGTCAGATTTGGATCAGCGGGGACCCGCGCAGCAGCGAGGCAAAGCTGTGTTTTTCCCGGGGAAGAGACGCTGCGGCCGGCCACGGAGCTCTCCGCCTCCCGCTGCCGCCGGAGCTCAGGTTGCTGGTCGAAGGCGGCATACATAATCATAAAACACATTGTCACCTGTTAAATGTTATTCATTGCTGTTTGTTCTTTTCATTTCCTCTATCAAACATAATTAAGCAGTACAAAAGTCCGGCATCTTTAGCGTTGATCTGAATGCTTCGCACCCCTGTTCCAAGAAGATGGGCGGTTTTGACGTATGTTTAGAACCTCAAGGCGACATCTGTGTATATATCTATGGGAGCAAGGATCACATTTGAACTATATCGATATATGCGATATGGTCTAATTCCATATCTCATTTAAAAATATATCGATATATTTTTAATATCGATATATCGCCCAGCCCTAGGAGGAGGTTCAGGGCAAGAAGACGCAAGTTGCTAGGGCAAGACATACTTCAATCAGTGAGTCATTTGGCAGCATCGGCAGAAGTTATCCAGGTACAGGGAGATAGCGTGACAGGCTCACTGACTGTGGGAAAGTTATTCACGCTGTTAAGGCTTTAGTTTTTTAATGTTCAAGAGTTCCCCGGAATCCCAGCATTCTTACAACAAGCTAACAGAAAGTAGTTTGTTCTGAGATTTTCTTTATAATTAAATAATATGAGAGTGGATTATTGTCTTGGAATTGGTAAACCTACAGCCTACTTTTTTACTTTACTTTAAACTAGTTGTCACATCACACTACAAATAAAATACGTAAAAAGTATTGGTATTGGTATCGGCAATACTGGGTATTACTTGGTATCGGATTGAATAGGAATTAAGTGGCATCGCACATCACTAATAGAGACTCAGCCAAAGGCGGGAGTCTGGCACAACCGATTGGCCAACACTACGTTTAACCCTTTCCTTGACTGGGTGACTGACTGAGATAAGCAGCGATGCATGGTATCGGCGACACACAGGATATTAAACCGTTTCAAGCCCTATAATTGTTTGTCCTCTGCCACTAACAGACAAGTTCGCAAACTCTAACTTGAAGCACAAAAACTGATTGACAAAAAAATATATAAATAAAAATAAGGGTCTAAAATCGCCCATGCTCCAAATAGAAATGACTGTCTGTCTGCAACACTGTCAAGAAAACTCTTTCCATGAACTGGTTTTTCAGCTTTGACAAAAATTTTCCCATATTTTCCCACACTCTCCAGCAAAACGTGTCTTCTTTTCCCAGTGCGGTGTCTCTCTTTGACCAATTATTTGAGCATGTTTGACGCTCTGTACACACAGACTTACATGCAAAGCTGCTCCGCCAGTCTTTCCAGACTGAACTGAAAGCGCAGCGTGCAGTGGGCGCGTGACTACTGTTAGGTTTAAAAAAGTTAAAACATTGGTGATGTCTGATAAAAATGTACTTTTAGTTGAATGAACACTGTAGCTGGAGGAAGCACTGAATCAACCGATTGCATCACACCACACTAATCAGCATTTGACTGTCTCACCCAAAACCTAGCTTCTAAAGAATTAATTAGGTCATGGCTGTTATTTAGCATACTGTAGGAGACTCATTGTCCCCACAGGAAAGGTAACTGTTTTGGGGAGCCATCCCCTGTTGAGCTATACGTGATTAGAACAAAGGAAATGCATATTACTGTAGAATCAACACTTCCATGATAAACAACTTTAGTCTGTGACTTGAAATTCAGAGGTGGGTCCTTTTCCTGAGAGACAGGAATAAATGTGGGAGCAGGAGAAAGATTCGACACTACAGCCTGTGACCCCGCAAGGGGAAACTGCTGCAGTGTTTGATTGTGTTTTGACTGTCGTTTTCATGTTGTTTTATTAAACCTCTTGCTTAACTTTCAATTCGACCCCAGCCTCTTTTCCTTCCTCCAGAAATCAGAACGAACACGTCTTTTAGATATTCTTAACACTATACAAATTCAGAAGCGCACAAGCACGGAGCTCGCGATGGGAGACAACAGCCGGGGTGACATAATTTTATGGCTCGCGCACCTCACGCCGGGATCACCGCGGATACCATATAAACATCGCTGTATATGTTAACTTACGTCTGGATGTAGTTTTTTTTGTTGTTGCATTAAACCAACAAAAAAAAAAGTATACCGAAATTATAACATCATGATGCCGATTTGTTGAAAGTCTGAATTCATACTTTGTCAGGTCTGTCCGCTAGACGACAAGCAAACAACTTTTAAAATGCTTGTTTTGTGAATGAAGTTCGGATCGATCTATGCTAACGTTGTACCTGCTCCATAAACACGACAACAACAGACAGAGTTTCACAACTTACCAGGTAACGTTAGTCCAATTTCCCCGAATAGGCCTATTTTTCCCTAAGAAAGCTCTTTTTTTGTCCGGTTTCTTTGCAAAAAACGAGTTCCTATAGAGCTCCGGCTGCTCACAGACAGCTACAATGAGTTGTTTCTCCATGTCTGATTCAACCACTTCGGGACATCAGGAGCATTTGCTCTCCACCGACTGCAAGACCCAGAGCATGATGGGGAACGCCTTGCTTTCAACTGGTCTAACAGCCGATTGGTTCGGAATTGACTCAACAACAAGAGTGTTCAATTCAACAACGATGAAAAGTTAGATTGCTATTTGTCTAATTTGAAGGATTATTCTATTAACAGAATGCATGTGTGGCTGGTGGAGACGTTTAGTAGTCAGAAACCATAATATCAGGGGTGTAGTGCTGCTGCCACTTTTTTTTTATGCCAAGTGGGGAAATACTAATAGTTTGCAAAAAAAATCAGTGCATGAGGATCCAAAAATCACGAAAGCGTAACCTGTCATACGAGAGAGACAATAAAAACAAAAGGAATGGTCAAAGTTGTCATACTGTTAACACTGGAACAATAGCCCACAAATAGCCTATTCATCGTTGTTTCTGCAGCCAAACCGTTGCATTTGACTGAATGACAATGACTGAAACTCTGAAACTCTTTGCACGCCAACATGTACTCACATGCAGTTACAGTGTTATAATCACAGTAATGTATGCAAGCCCACATCATTCATCCTGTCTTATAGGCTATCAGAAATGAAAGCCAATAGGCTCTGACTATAAAAGTTGTGTCCCGGTATGTAGGCTATGCACGATAACATCAGCAATATTATTTATGTGACTCATCTGCACAAACCACTAACGTTTGCAAATTGTTTTATCGTGGATAGGTTGGTGTGGATGTGCGCGCTCAGGGTCCGTGTACGTTTTGATAGTTTGTTTTTTCGTTTGAACCACAAAACAAAATAACGAGAAACCAGCTGTTTTTCGTTTGTCGTTTCAAACCAAAAACAAAGAAACGGTAAAAAAAAAAAGAGCCGTTCTCGGATTTTGGTTTATGAATCCAAAAACGAAAAACGACTAAACCAAATTCAAATAACGGTCCGATTTTGGTTTTTTGAATTTCCTTTTTTTTATTTCTCCGTTTGAATATCTACATTAAAACAAGGACAGGCTGGCCACGTGACCCGGAAGTAATAGTAAATAAAGCCTATAAAAATAAAATCCAAGCTTTTAGAACGGTCATAATATGCAGCACTAACGTTATACCAGAGTAACGTTAGAAGAAAAAAATGAATCAATAAATAGGCTTATATAAACCTGGACCGAAAGAAATGTTAGCAACAGTAGTTTATTACAGTGATTTAATATCGTGCCTATCCACGCATCACCAGTCATGTTTAATGAGCGCATTGTTTGGTTCAATACAGTTGGTAATAGTTAACCTAAGAACTTATTGTGTGTGCAGAGTTGTTATTAGCACTATATTATATAGGGGAGAGCCGGGACAGTTTAAATACTTTTTAATTAAACGTAATTTACAAAGCGATCATATCGCACTGAAAGATAATATTTTGTCACTAGCAACCTACACCTGTCCTCTGTCAAATACAGTTGCATGTTCAGCTTTGAAGAAAACCGTTCGTAGTAAATGTAGTAAAATATTGAAGTTGTGGGAAGTTTATATGGCTTAAATTGTATGTTTCATTCGTCCCCCTGTGCTGTTTCAATCGTCCCGACCAGGGAAACATTACGCACGCCCCACTTCTGCTGTAATAATTCCTGAACGGTTTTATTCAAAGCTGAAAATGCAACTGTATTTGACAGAGGACAGGTGTAGGTTGCTAGTGACAAAATATTTAGCTTTCAGTGCGATATGATCGCTTTGTAAATTACGTTTAATTAAAACGCTACCGAGTGCGGGGCTCCGTGTCCCGCTGGAGCTCCGACTGCAGGTCGAGGTCGGCAGCGAAGCTTTCTGGCAATAGTAACGTTGCTCCGCTGGCCGATCCCCACTGATGACGGTCCGTCTGCGGCTGCAGGACCTGGAGCTCACCGCCAGTGTTTCAGTTTGACTGTTAAAAAGTGTTAAGATAATAAAAAGGTATTTATTTAGAAGTAGGCTGGTTGGTTAGTTGGCTAACGCTAGCTTGCTATTCCACTAAGCTTCCAAAGCCGGACAGAGTTGTCCCTCATCTGGCGATAGAAACCCTGCTTTCCCCGTTCCGTTGGCTCAGAGCTCCACAGCCACAGTCCAGTTCCAAATTAGTTTTGCACCAAATGTATCGCAAGAAGTGTTGCAAAAGTCGAGCCGCAGATGAGCACATATGTGAAGTTGCAATGACAGATTCGAGAGGTTGTAATCACTGAGTTGTGGTTGTAATGGAAAATGAACCTGAGTAAAAAGAAATAAAGTACACGAGTAAATGTTGCATTACAAGTTTGCAGCTGTCATTGTGTTCATGCAAATATCTACACATTTGTGAATATTTTTTCTGCGACTTCAAATTCAGATCACGTGTGTGAATATTTTTTTACAAGTGCAAATTTTAACATAGTTCAGATTTTTTGTTCTGCAAGTTCTCACATTGTATTCTTCTACAAGCTCTCCCCTTTTGCACCATATTTACCTTCATACACTGCTGGTAAAAAGGGCGAACAGTTTGGTACGGTGGAAACCACATTAAATATTAATTTAATTATATAAAATAGTACAGTAACAACTCTGCACACACAATAAGTTCTAGGTTAACTATTACCAACTGTATTGAACCAATGCATGCACTCATTAAACGAAAATGCCCCCAAAAAATAATCTAAATAAAGAAATGCTTCAAAAATATAAAAAAATATGATAATGTAATAATTTGCACCGTGATTATATTTACCATTTATAGTGTACTTACCAAGATGTAAATACTATGGTTCAGCATTTGTTTCATGCCTTTTTAAGGTTTTACACTGCTTACAACTCAAACCCCCATCAGAACCAAACAGAGGTGGTTTTTTTTCTCATGAAAAACGATTTATTTGCGGGAGAAGCTCACAGAAACCTCAGAGAACGAACCCTGGAGACGACCCACACGTGAACAGGTGCGCTCCGGTACTTGAACAAACAGCGTTACACCCCTGCAAAATAAATTCTGATTACAGATAATCTACAGTCTGTTGTTTATTAACAATGGCAAAACCGTGATTATTATAAATGACCGGATCGAATCTGCGTCCACCGACCCACCTAAATAATTTTTTTTTTTTCTGATTTAGCTAGAGCCCAGCACCCGCATGTCACCACCCCTCTGTCCCCGTATCATATGTTGCTTTTTTAAATCATGTAACGTTGTTGTGTGGATGGTGACTGTTCATTTTACATGGTCTAGGCTTATCAATGCATATGGGAGTCATTCTCTAGTTGAGGGTAGCCTACTTTCACGTAATATTTCACATCATATTTTAAAAGTAGCCTATATATTTTTCGTCTTTTTCCGTCAGTTCACTGCAGAGAATCAGTAAAGTATCGCTTTGTTGTTTTTAATATTTTTAAAACCTTCCTCTGATTATATCACTTAGGTATAGGCCTATTCACAAGATGTTATTACAATGTTATTTTTTTTTATCGTAATGTTATCATGTTGGTGGCAGTGAAGTATTAGTTTGCCGTGTAAGACAGAACACTATGTATCATTGCAATGTGGTCATTCATAGACAATCGGACAGCGAGCAGGCATCTATGCAACGCCAAAATCAGCCAATTGTACATATTTAATACGGGTTTTTGTCACCACCATATATAATAATTTTGGAAGATAATGTAATACAAAAATCATAAATAAATAAAGTAGGCAATACTTCTTTCTCGAAAATGTAAAGTGTGCAAATACACAAACATTGTAATCAAAAGATAATACTGATACTTATACAGATTTTAAGGTGGAAAAAGGCAGTTCTGGTGATTTTGATGACATGCCTTTCAAAGAAGAGGTTGCTGTCAAAAGTAACTCCTGATGTTGTGGATGTGTGAAGAGGGAGACAGAGTGGAGTTATAGATGGTGAAGCAAAAGTTGTGAGTGGTTTTTGAAGAGGAATTTGGGACCGATGATGATCGTGTCTGATTTGTCACAGTTAAGTTTGAGAAAGTTGGTTTGCACCCATGATTTAATTCACTGAGGCCAATGGTCAAAGTGGAGTGAGTTTACCGTGGTGATGGATTTGGTGGAGATGTAGAGCTGAACAACATCGGCGACGGCGTTACATTGTCAGGTGTCATTACATTTCAGGAAATTATGACATAGAATAAAATAGTTGCCGCAAGTACAGCTTTCCCCGTAAGTCCTGACAACTCATTTTAATTATGCACCACTCTGCACCCTTTTCTCCCTGTCCTTGCCGTCTCCTAGTAGCCAGCTGCTCTGATGATCCTCAGTGCCATCCTCCACCTGAATGTGAGATTTCCCTAAGCGGCTGTTGAACCTCGATCTAAGGCATACATTAAAATAATAATACATAACCATTGCCATTAGGTTGTGCAACTTAACTTTGAGAACTACATTTCAGCTAAGAGTGATCTGTGTATATATATATATATATATATATATATATATATATATATATATATATATATATATATATATATATATTAGGGCTGTCAATCGATTAAAAAAAATTAACTAATTAATTGCACAATTTGCTGTAATTAATCACGATTAATCGCTTTTTTAAATTGAGACTGAAGCTTGTAATAATGGATATTTAAATGCTAAATCACTTAACTTTGAAAATATGAAGAAAAAAACAAACAAAGGAGGAAAGGTTCTGCTATGTTCAGAATGTTTAATATCTTTCAGAACAACAGCAGCAACAATTTGGCTTATTTAGTCCTGCTGAAGGCTGCTGAAACGGCTAGAAACTGTCTGACTTGAGAGCAGATTTTTGTCACCGTCCCCGGCTGCTGTCGCCTGCTCTCGTCTACTTTACAGGCGAGGCGCAGTTCATCTCCAACGAGCCGAGAGTTCAGTCGGCGGCAGGGCAGTCGGGACTCACCCGGAAATGGCGAGCGGAATGAGGTGACTAGTCTCTCAAAATCTGACAAAAATCTTCTAAACTGACCTTTGTTGAGCTGAAATGAAGACAGATTCAGCAACTGCACGGCCTATTTCTCGCTTAAAATGTTTTCAGAAACATGTTTCAGTGAACTATTTTAGTACAATATGAGATCGTATTCTGAACGGCCGCCATGACAGTCTGGCTCTCAGCTCTCAACATCCGGAGAAAACAAACCCATGTGACGCGTTCGTCCAATCAGCTGCCGGTTTTCATTACTTGGGCAACAATACAGAGTAGCGCCGCCTGCTGTTATGTAGACGTATTACGTTATATTCTCAGCCGCCACATGAAGTAAACAAACACAGCTGCGTTAATTTCGTTAATTTTTTTTTTAACGAGTTAAACATTAAAAAATTAACGCAAAAATTAACGCGTTAATTTTGACAGCCCTAATATATATATATATACACTGTATATACTGTATACACTACCGGTGGCGTGACGGAATTCAAACTGTAAATATACTATAGTTATGCCGAAAGTGTAGCTAGCTAGCCGCAATCGTTTCCCATTGTATTGAATGGGACACATAGCTAGCATAGCTGCTCCTCCTCGGACACAACGGTTAGCTTTATAAGACCTTGGGGTAGATGTTATGATATAAGTGGCGTGACGAAATTCAAACTGTAAATATATTCTAGTTATGCCGGCAGCCGGCCGCGGAGCCCCGGTAGTGCAGTAATCCACAAAGGGTGACTTTGCCCTGGGTATGGAGCCCAGCAGGCTGCCGCTTTCTCGTCAGACTGTGTGGAGCTCCTAAAGTCCGACACGTCTTACCAAATTTGCAATTAGCCATCAATTTTCGTAAAACGGCCAATATTTGAGCTTTATATAGTTGATTTCTCGCATTAAAAAAGTCTCAGAAGTGAATTTGGTAACGAAACATTGCAGTGTCTGGAATATGAGATTCTGTCACGTCTCTAATGTATGTCTATGGGGATTCACTCAACCAATCAGCGCGCAGCTCATCTAAATATTCATGAGCATACCTAGCCTGACGTGGTCATATTCAGATTCCCGACCTCAAATGTTGTGGGCGGGGCTAAGTTCGGCTGGCATCCAGGCAGGAGCATACCATGTTTGGAAGAAAAGCTCTTGTTACAAAAATGGCCAAAACACAGGGATGTATAAGGGCCAATAAAATATCAACCAGGCCATTTTCAGCCCAACCAATGTTACATACCCCATTAGGAGACCATAAGGTACAGTGTGAAATACCCTATATAATCATTCTATCATCCCTTTAAGACAATGACTGAAACTCGTTTGCACGCCAACATTTATTCACATGCACTTATAGTTATAATCACACTAATGTATGTAAGCCCACATAATTCATCCTGTCATATATGTATAACAGGCTATCAGAAATTAAAGCCAAACTATACTCTGACTATGAAAGTTGTGTCAGGAATATTATTTATGTGACTCATTTACACAAAACACTAAATTGTTTGTAAATTGTATTATCGTGGATAGGTTAGTGTGGATGTGTGCGCTCAGATGGTAGGATAGTGTGTTGACTGAAAGACAAATATAAATACAGGGGAGAGTTGTTGTCCTTCCTTCCTTGGATACAATATTATAATGAAATCATTTGCACCTGGATTATATTTACCATTTAGTGTACTTACCAAGATGTAAATGCTGAAATTGATTACAATGGTTCAGCATTTGTTTCATGCCTTTTTAAGGTTTTACACTGCTTACAACTCAAACCCCCATCAGAACCAAACAGACGTGGTTTTTTTTTCTCATGAAAAACGATTTATTTGCGGGAGAAGCTCATAGAAACCTCAGAGAACGAACCCTGGAGACGACCCACACGTGAACAGGTGCACTCCGGTACTTGAACAAACAGCGTTACACCCCTGCAAAATAAATTCTGATCACAGATAATCTACAGTCTGTTGTTTATTAACAATGGCAACAGTTCATCTGTGGAGTATTTTAACAGGCTGTCATACATTTCTTTTCTTCATAATACCACCTTGCATAGATAGCTTATATCAGACAGCCAAATCAGGAGAAAGGTAACGTCCATGACCTGTTTCTGTCTCAGGAACAAACTCTCACGAGGTAAATCACATTTTATCACAAATTATATTGATTCTTTCGACAACAATACAATATTTTCTGATATCACAAAGTCTGCCACGTTACAATTTTGATTCAGAGACCTACAACAGGGGCCTACAACTGATACAAGATGATACATAAGCCCATTTACCACTATCAGTTAGAATATTCAGCAGTTACTAGGGTTGGGTACCGAGACCCGGTGCTAATACGGCATCGACCTGTGCCTTAACAACCATTATCTACCGGACCGAATAGCCACGTGGATTTCGGTGCCTCATTTCGGTGCCACTTAAATGCCTGCGCTTCTCTCTGATGCTCCTAAACGGACGTTAGAGGCAACCGAAACAGCGGCGCATGTTACGCTAGTAAACACTACAATTGACAGCAGGTACCGTTAGCCTAGCAGCTGGATTAAACACAGTTCAAATGCTGACAGCTAAATGGTGTAAAAGTTTGTCCGAATTTCACTGTAGAGGATTCCTCTGCCGTTGTCTGAAAAACAACACAGATGTTGCATTCACTTGAAACTCGCCTCGCCAGCCTCGTGCTGCATTCAAAGTTATTGTAAAATACCATTTTTACAGTGACTGCACAATGGATGTCAAGTGTGCCTTCCTCTTTCATTAAGCGACATCTAAAAAGACAGCCTTGACATGAGCAAGGATTGTGTGACTGGTGTCTTTAACAATAAGCTTATTGTTAGAGCAAGGCAAGACTTCCCTGTCCTGCCTCCGTTAACGCCAAAGCCTTTATTCCTGTGGAGAGTAAACGTGGTTAGGAGAAGACACTGGTGGTTAGGCATAACTAAAGTGTCACAGAAAGAATTACAAATTCTTTCGCACCGCAACATAACAGGAAAGAGATAAAGGGGTTAAGATAAGAATAGAACACAACGTTTTGGGATGTGAAAGAGAAAAGCATGGTTTTTGTTTTCTGTTCACAAATACGTTCCACCCAAAAATAAGGGTGGTCTGTTTAGGAAATGGATTGCATTTTGAATGCAATAATTTCAGTTTTTGGTGAGAATTGTTCAATATATTCTGAAGCCTAAATTAAAAAATAGCTGAAAAAGAAAAAATTACTGTGTCTTGGCAGTGCTAGAAGTAGTACTCAAAAGATTTTGTAAAAACTAGGGCTGGACCCGAATATTCGAATATTCGTTCGGTGGGTTGGTATTCGATTTGAAAATTTGACATTCGAATATTCGTTTTTTTATTGTTATTTTTTTTATTTTGGTTTATTTATTTTCTGCATTTATCTCTCGTTCACACTCCAGTCCAGTTGGTGGCGGTAATGCACATTTAAGTTGGTTTGCCAACCGCCAATAAACTACAAAGAAGAAGAAGAAGAAGATACTGTTGGTACACGATGACGCCCACTTCGAGCATTTAGCAAGCTGGGCAGAGAAGCTAGTGCGAAATGGAAAACTGTTTCGCGTTTTTCCGTTGTGATTCGGCCAGAAACTTCAACATTGTGAGGCTGTGGTGTTTTCTCCATTTGCAAATGTAAATAAATACTCAAAGACCAAACTTTGGTTTAATTCTCTAACAGTCGTTATTCGTTTTCATTTGATCATTGATATTTCTAAACACTGCTGCTTCATAGGAAACTTCCATCACAATTTGGCGTTGTCGGCAGGATGGATGAGTTAACAGAGAAAAGAGCTCCGTTGGGTCGCTGATGACTGGCTATCCAGGGATTAAAAATCACCTGCCTCATACCTCTAACCTTTAAAAGGTTTTTCAGAGAGAAGAGGGTTAGGACCACGGAGCGCTCTTGACTGTTTTAAGAAAACAGTGATCTAGGGAAAGAATGCAAACACACATGCACCAATAACCTCATCAGTTCTAACCAAAGCCTATTTCTGAGCTTTCTCTAAAAATCAGGAAGACAAGCTGGAGAAACGGAGGGACGAAGAGGACACAGACTCAACAATCGGACAGGACCAACAGCATCAGTCACACCTGCATCGGGTGGAAAGACCAACGAGTACGTGAGAAAACCATGTTTGAAGCGTTTGTCTGCATGTTACAACAGGCTGGTGGGCAACATATGGAGCGCGGACCCGAAGGGAAAAAAAGGCTGCTCCCACAAAGGACGTGGTCGAGCCAGAGAGAGGCCGAGGCGGGTACCGTGGGCAAAATGGTGAGCCCTACAACCGAGACCAGTGTTTGTACTGCAAGGACTTTGGACATTGGGTATGTAAATGCCCGAAGAAAAGCAAATAACACCTCCGACAAAGAACAACACTTGTCCCTCTGTTTGACTGAGTCCAACAGCTGATGAAGAAGGTAGTGCTGACACACATACACTTGCTTCATGCAATGAAGAAATGCTTTGCACTGATACACTGTTTTTGTTCTTGCTATTAGGGACAATTGATAAGTTAGAAAGTTCTGAAAAATAATCTATTCAGTTAAACCATTATAGTATGTTATCTTCTGAAACCTAGAAGAAAATGCCTACTACTGAGGGTAAAGTTAAAAGGGTTCCACTCACATAACTTGATTATCAGAGCTAAAGATTTGACACTGAAGATTATTTGGTCATTCTATTTGGTCAATTGGAGTTGCAGGTCAAACAGTGAGAGAACAATTCTCTGTTCCTCTCTCCTGTACATGGGAAAAAAAACCAATTCTTGGTGTATAAAGGTTCCACTTATTTGGTTTCATGAAAAGGTTTTTGGTGCAGTGCTGTTTTCATGTAAAATGAACAGAATAGCAGCTTGTTCAGTTTAGTGTTAACAATTAGATTTTTACTTGAGCCGGTCACCTAGAATGTCTGTACACGTTCCTTATGTCACTGTAAGACTTTTGCTGCCAAAGCTATTGAAGCGTTCGTGGATATGAAACTGTCTCTGCAGTCTTCCCCGATGCTGGGACTGCCAGATCCCTAAAAACAGTTCATACAGACATACACGTACATACACATGCTTGCAATGAAGACAGGCTTTTTGCATGCTACAAACACTCCCCACACGATAGACAGATCAAATTAGACGCAAAAACAGCACGACAAACAGAAATAACTTTTGGAAAATATGTCCAAGTATTCAATGTGTTTGTCTGGTGTGTATACAAATTGCCAACCATGGTGTTAATTATACAAGGGAAGAAAATTGGATTTTTAGTTGATTCGGGAGCAACAATTTGGGTTTAGTGAAGTTTTGTTCTTCAAACCAGAAGCTCTCTGGTAAACTAGGATTTTTTTCCCTTAGAGAAATGGTTAGAAGAATGGTTATCTCAGAGGAGTTCACCATTCTTATGATTTGAGTATATTCAGATCCTTAGGATCCTGAACTAGATATGAAAGGAAAATGTTCATTGTTTCTTTCTCCCTTCCATCTGAGTGTCCTGTAAATTTGTTATGCAGATTGCATTTGAAAATGTCTATTTGAAATTGAAGACATTCTTTCACCCACGGGTCTTAGGAATGTTTATTCTTTTGCCCACTGGCTTTAAAGTTGTGCGGTTTGATAAAAATCACTCTTTGGCTGACATATTTTTGTTGCAGCCTAAAAGTACGTATTTGTTTACAAATTTGAATGTAACACGTACCATGTCAGTCTGTTAATCTCCTGATTACGGTAACAAATTGGGACACCTGTAGTTAAGTTTAAGGAATCACAAATATTACATGGATTCCTTTTGTCAACTTTTGACCCTGATGAAGACTACGTTGAAAAGTTTTTTTTAACAAATCAAAGGACGAGCATGAGTTTTCTTTTGTCTGCTTGCATATACGCATGTCCAGTGGCTGTCACCTTGACTGATAAACTACAGAAGTTTTTCAGAAATTCTAACTCAAAAGCTCACATTCATGTTTCTTTGTCTCCAACAGAAGAGGAGACAGACCTAGGACACCTTGTGACTATTTGTAAAAATTGACTGACTGGACTGACATTACTGATAATGTTTTTATTTGTCTCCATTGACAGGAGACTATAGAAAACCTATACGACAGCGTAGGCCTTGTATTCACAGTGTTTTACATATTCAGTGAACCTGTGACTACAATAGATGCATATTCACACGGTAAAAACAACGTTTTATCTACTGATGTTTCACCACCTTTTGTCTCAGGTACAGCGTTATCTCTGGGCAAAACACACAAATGTGATGTGGATTGATAGACAAATTGTCAACCTGTAGTCATCAAGCTGCGTTCGGACTACAGGCCCCAGAAACATCAGTACACGCTAAAACAGGAAGTAATCAACAGAAATCCGACCGTGTTTTTAACTCTTTATTGACGGATGGGGTTTATAGTTCCGTGTTTAGATTCTCCAACACGTACACTTATTCTCTCAAGTAACATAAATAAGAAGAATCATTTTTATTACAAATGTTAAAGATTTGTTTCATTCAGGACCTTCGAGCAGTAAATGCAGAGGGTCTATGCTCGAGCACCTAATGTCTCCCACAGCTAAACATAACATTCTGCACGGAATGTTAAAGGTTTTGATTCTCTGTTGTTTCGTCTAACGTTTTTCTTTCCTCAGAGTTCCAGTAGAAAAGACAGTAAATATCGTTTTATAGTTCTGGGTGATGGTAAGCTGTACACCTTGACACAACTTTCAGGAATACATTGATTTGCTAATTAATGATGCCATAAATTACAGAAAGAATAACAGTGTGTTTATATGTACCCTGGAGAGATCCTTCTTTCTTTGACAGAGGACAGCCAGAGGAGGAGACACACACACACACACCACACAGATAAGGCACAAGCTAAAACCAAACATGAGTAGTACAGTAGTACAAGTGAAATTTTGGTTTAATGAAAAAATATGGGATATGTTTCCCGTAACAGGTAACGATTTGGATAAATAGATGTTCAAAGTACACGTGATTAGGTGTGCTTTAGACAGCTAAAAACTTTAATTTGTAATGATTCTTGGAACTAGCAGATAGTAATTAGTGTTACTTTGGTTTGTAAACTGGAGATAAAAAAAATGACATAAACAATGTATTTTGGGTAATTCGTCTTAGTTTAATGGTGATATTGAATAAATGAAGGTTTAAATGAGATTTAATCCTAAAAGCAGTACGTTTCATGTCGTACTCTAATGAGTTTTTGAGTTGCTTTTTACTGTGGTGAAAATTCTCCTTATGAAATTATTCATTGAACTTTGTTTCTGATAAACAGGATTTGCTGTAAAACCTAGAACAATGTTAAGGATTAGAATATTACACAGATTATCTATATTGCTTTTGAGTCATGAGCTTTGTCATGTCTCAAATAGGAGGGATATAGTATAGCAATGATAAATAAGGGGTTTAATAAAAAAAAAAAAAAAAAGATTTTTCTAAAAGACGTTTGAAACACTTGTTGTGACATCACTGTAGCTCCAGTTTAAAAGACCTTGAATAACCAAAGTGATAGAATAGTTAAGAAAAAATCTGCTTAGCTGAGAACAAAATTGACAAAATTGATAGTTCAACTGTAAACAAAAGGATCATCTACCCCCTGATTGACACAGTAGTGTAAGGGGATGCAATAGTAATTGTTTTTGTTTTATTAGTTCCGATTTGCTCCAAAGAATTTTGCTCTAAAGATTTTCTTTATTTATACATAGGTAGGGAGAGGCCCATAATAAAAAACACCTATTTCTTCCACGGCAGTATAAGGGAAATGATAGGTTAGGGTAGGTTATTGCGTGAGAACTTTCTTCTGCTCTTTTGGCCATGAGAATCCAGGTGTCAAGCCTGGGGATTCTGTGGTGATAACAACTTCAGGAGGAAGGATTGGCAGATAGACGGTGAAAGAGACCATCGCGATCGTTCCAGTGACACAGGGCAGTGAAAGGTTCCAGGGAGAGTCACCTGGATACACGCATCACTACAAAAGGTTCCGGAGGAGAAGAGGAGGACAGGTTTTTCTACAACCTGCAACAAGTGACGAGCAGATCTTCTGCTGAGTCACCTACGAGGGAAATCGATTCAGAGATCAGCCTGACAGACGGCGTTTCTGTGCTATCTCTGAAATCAATCGGGGAAAACTGGAGTTTTCTCACTGTTTGCAACACATTGAGAGAGGAGGAAAACGAGAAGTTTTTCCAAGGAGGAAAAACCAGAAGCTACATATTGGTATTGTAGCCTGCTGTTTAAAATCATTTCAGAAGACAGCAGTGATACTGATCTCTTCTCTGACAACCACAGCACATTCTCTGACAGTGACAGCAGAATATACTTCACAATTGTAGAGGACACACCACCTCTCTCTCTCTGAACACACACACACTCACTGCACATTCTTTTGAGGAACTGTTGACATTCCTCTGAGATAAACACAGACACTTTCAGAGCAGAGTGCTCTGGCGCACACATGGAGCAGATGGACAGAAAGGACTGGAACAGGTACCCTTCAAGAAGAACATTGGGGGGGTTATTCCACATTTGTAGTGTGATTATTATGATTTTCTACTGCATTTATGGTTTTTGCATTTTATCTTTGTTGAGAGAAAAGTATGATAAATCAGGTGTAACCATTCCTCCCAACATTTACATACACCAACACACTAGGGTGACTGGAGGAAAAGACAGGTGATGCGTTCACTACTTTCCATATCAATGAGAACATGGTGGTTGGAATACAATAAGTACGAGTACAGAGCTAATATTACTGTAATGATTAACTTACGTCCACTCTTATGTTCCGATAATAGGCAAAGGGATGTTTGGCATACGAATGGTACTAAATTGGGGTTTTGTACTTTATGTGGTTCCTCATGACCACACAAACTCAACTGATAGATTATTGATAAAGAAAGTAAATTATTCCTAAACAGCAATATTGTTAATATTGAACAAAGTTAAGTATAAAGACCTAGGCCATTTTGTTGTGTGCTTTAGAACTTAGGAAAAGTTCCTTGTGGATCTTTTATTACATTGAAGTAATTTCACCTTCCACATTTTGATGACACGTATAAACACCACGTTTGACTAAGACTCTTGAAAGATTATCTAATAGATACATTTTCTACTAAGGAATGACTTGGGTTTAGTTAGGAAATGTATACGTGATGTAGGTTATGATTTCTGTTTCCAGTGAAACCACACACATAGAATAACTGAATTTTATTTGTGCTCTGACAGCACTTAATGATGCTAGAGACAAGGAGGGGTCAGTCTTATTCTGATTCTTCTCAACTTTCACTCTGTGAGAGCTTTGATAATTGCACTGAGCGTGTTTCAATTGATTTATATTAAAATAACCAAAGGGGGGAAGCATTTGATGGCATTGCATAATTTAATTATCAGCTTTATGGAAAATTTGACTTCGCCGTATGGGTAGATATGAAATTAGTAAATGTTCACACTTCACACCAGGTTATTTTAATGTTTAAATACATAACACATTCTTTACACAAATTATAAGGCAGTAGTCTGATGTGACATTAACCAGTGACATTCAGGTCCAGGGTCTCTAGTGGATTATGTTTGGCTTGCGGAGATCATTGGTATCAGATTTTGACTCCACGATGGGCAGGAAGATGTAGTATGATATATTAGACACCATTCACCACTTGAACCTACTTTTGACTAACCTCAAAGCACAGGACGTCCCAGAACACTATGCAGGATGGGACTGGTGGGCCTGGGTTTTCAAGGGGGGATGGAAAGCGTGGTTAGCTAGATTTGTTGCACCACTAATAACTTTGATGTTTGGTTTCCTGATCTGTGTATGCTGCATAATCCCACTTGTCAAGAAAATGATTTCCTCCATCTTCATGGTAAACATGATACAGTATCAGGCACTTCAGAACACTGAGTCCTCTGACTTTTTTCGTATGTCCAGATATGATGATGAGGTCTTGGACATTGTTTCCGATAATGTGTAAGACTGATTAAAATTTTGTTTTAATGATTTTTACTTAGGCGTGAAAGCTTGCTACAATTAAAAAGTTTTTTTTTTTTGTACCTCTTTCAAAAACAGCATTTCAGCAATAGACAATTATATCCATAAGTTTGAATCTTTAAGAAGTAAAGTTTGAATCTTTTAAAATGATTAATGATTTAATAAGGTTTGAATCTTTAAAAGGTAAAATTTATTTTTTGTGATTATTTTGTAATCAAAAGGGTGGACTGTGGTGGCAAATTTTGTTTTAACCATTATTGATTAATGATTTTAACCATTTACTTAAAGATTGTTTAAAACCTCCATAGAAAGCTGTTCCTTCTTCGTAGACTCTTAAAGACTAGAGAGGGACAGCTGCAACCGTGAACTATAGCCCAGTAGAGTTATTTAGTTCTACTAGCCTGAACCTTCTCACATTGTTGACTTTTTGCTTAGATAGAAGTGGAGAAGGCCGATGACTGTTTACAACAGTGACAACTACGTAGGCTTCTACCTCCTGAGATTAACTATTGTTTAGGCTAATGAAAAGAACAGGAGCAGAGGGGAAGGTGAGGATAGTTTGACTTTTAATGATGTCCTCTTTTGAACTATGGCCATGCTAAAAGATAAAGTGAGAGGGGTGGCTAAAGAGAGGTTTTCGCTATATGATGTTTGGATGTTTAGATTTTAGGTTAGAAAGACATTTTCAGTTGTGCTGCGTGTACCTTTGAAACTGTGTTTTCTCCATTTGCAAATGTAAATAAATACTCAAAGACCAAACTTTGGTTTAATTCTCTAACAGTCGTTATTCGTTTTCATTTGATCATTGATATTTCTAAACGCTGCTGCTTCATAGGAAACTTCCATCACAAGGCGAAGAGATCGTTTTGGAATATAAAGCTTGGATATTACATTTCCTTGGACTCTTGGGGATTTATGAAAATCAAGTTTTGGTCAAAATACCACTTTGTTGCTGAAAGGACAACGAAAACAGGTATGCATGCACTCTCGGCTGCGCAGATTACGGCTGAATTGATTTATTTTCTGTTACATTGTAACAGTTGTGTACATGGCTGTATATTTTTAAGATTTAATGCTTTAAAGTTATAAAAACGCTCATGAGTGGAAGTTTTATCGAGGTTACAGCGACGCCCCAGTCACAAAGTGTCCCGTTGAAGGGACGGTGATCCTTGAGAGGTTAAAAGTTTATTAATTCTGAACGCGTCTGGCCTGTCTATCGATATTGCACCAAATACGACACTGCACTCCCTTGTGAAGTCGTTTGGATGAAAGGTTCTCAAAATAATCAAAATGCAAACAAACAGACAGACGCAGAGAGATTCCTGGCTTTATTAGAGATAATAATATGTTCAGCCCCCTCTCTCCGAAGCTTCGAATATTCGATGCTCATTACTACCGAAGCTTCGAAGCTCAAAAAATGGTATTCGGACCAGCCCTAGTAAAAACTATTACTTATATAATAGTAGGCTAAAACTATTAATACCGCACAAGTGAAGAGTGAAAGAGAGGCATTATTGGCACTATGTACTTAAAATGACTTAACGTCTGTTCAAGGTGCAGCTTTAAACTCTAATATCATGCTGGGTATTTTAATGAATGATAATGCATCATACAGGGCCGGATTGGGACTCATTTTCAGCCCTGGATTTTCATGCCTTAGACCGGTCCACTTTACTTCACAAATAACTATATTAAAAAAAATGTAATCAAAACCGTAGTATATAACTCTGCAATAGCACCCTGTTCTCTACATCCTTGTAATTCGGTGTATAACAACCCAATGATGTTGAACAATATCAGAATCTATTTCTGTGCAAATAAGTAATCACAGATTAAATAAAGAACAAGATACACTGTATTGCACTTTCTAATGACACCATAATCTATTTTTTCCTTTGAATATTTCATACAACTTTTATAATGGGTCACAAGTAATATTTGGGCATAAAAAGTGATTATATTGTAGCTAATCTGATCATGTTTGCTTGTTAAACACACTGTGATACAACAGCTTACAGTAGATGTGCCATCCACACTGACAGCAGCTATCCCTAATGCACACTACTGGCTCTGCTTCTGACACTAAATCACATTTTATAAATTGTAATTCTCAGCACAAATCTCTCCTTTTTACAAAGCTTTCTGATCAAGTCAAATCAGTGTCATTATGGTAGTGCCGAATCATCTGGCATCATTAATTATCCCAGGGCATTTTTCATATAGAGCAGGTCAACACCACACTCTTATTAATTCTTATAATATTCAGTCAATGAGCAACCATACCTGCCCAAACTGGAGTTCTGGGCTCATATAGCTGCTGATTGGTAACGTTACTGGCTCTTCATTGTCACTGTTAGCAGCAAACTGGACTAGTAGCTGCTGCTGCGGAGCTACAAGAACAAGTTTGATTCATAAACATAGACGCTGGTTTGCAGCTAAAAATAGAAAAAGTTCATTTGGCCGCATCACTTTCTAGAGCTCTCCTTTTTTAAATTGATGCCTTTTCAGTGCCGTTTTTGTGATATTGTGTGGGTAAAATCTGAATCTGACACGTAACCAGTAACATTTGTCTGTCAGGTAAACGTGGTAGTACAAAGTACACAGTAAGTCAGTAGCACACAGTTGGGTTGCATATTAAGTTCTTCTGTAAGTTATTTTGGGGTACAATGGTTCTGGAGAAAGCTGCAAGCAGCAATACAGGAGGCCCAGCAATCGGCACGTTCCAAACAGGCACTGCAGTAGTTCTTTCAAAGTGTAATAAACAGATTCCACAGAGTGAGATAATTCACTCCTTTTTCTTGCACTTTCAAAATTAAGTTTTATCTTGTTGCTGCCCACTGGAAGAAAGGCCAGCGTTTGGGGTGAAACATAACTGCCACATCTGTGTTTATACTGTGGATTTAGAGTGGTTGTGATCACTTCCAGTGTGTGTTTTTTAAATGTTACAACTGCTTTTTAAATGTTATAACCACTTTGAAAAGTCATGGAAAGCCACCTGCACCCATAAAGTATACATAAACAAACTGGCTGTGACTATAAATGATACCGGCGTGCTCCTTTAAGACCTTAAGAACAGTGGAGAGCAAGTTGGCAGTGTCTAATCAGCACGGTTCAAAGAGAACAGTAGGAGTCTTTGTGCCGTGTCATGTGAAAATTACCGGTATGTTGCCCAGCGTTTAGGAAGTCTCATGTTGTTCTCCTTCCCAGTGGAATCCGGGAACTCCTCTGGTATCTGTGATGAAGCCAGATAGCCCCTGGCTCTTAGGGATCTTGTCCTGGATACACAGGGAGAGTCACAAACACTCTGTTAGCCACATTACTGAACAATGCATTCATGGGATAGCCTACTTAAACAACAGCAGTACTTTAATGAATAGGTTCTTTATTTGATACTAGGGGTGTAATGGATCACAAAACTCACGGTTCAGATCGGATCACGGTTTTGAGTCACGGATCGGATACATTTTTGGATCAGCACAAAAAAGGGGGGTATTTAAATGATCAATTAAAAATGTAATAACATGAACTTTCAACAATAATTACTTCTTTCCCCATTAAATTGCAGTTAAACGACAAAAACAGATGAGAAAAGGGTATTTTACAATAACTTTGAATGCACCACGAGGTCGACAACAGTAGTGACCTAGTGCTATATATAGTTTGTGTCTTTTAGCGGCAGACTGTTGTACGTCCCTTTGTTGGAATCCTCTACAGTGAAATACAGACACACTTTACACCATTTACGGTTTAGCTGTCAGCACTTTAACCGTGTTTAATCCAGCTACTAGAGGGATAACGTTACCCAATGCCAAGGGTAACGTTAGTGTTTACTAGCGTGACATGGAGCGATGCTTCTGTTGTTGCCTGTAATGTCGGTTTCAGAGCATCAGAGAGCAGTGCAGACATTTAAGTGGCACCGAAATGAGGCACCGAAATTCGTGTTAGATAACGATCGTTATAACATGCCCCGTTCACGTGAAGTGAAAATTTTGTTGCCTGTATCTTTTCACGGCAACCCTTCATAAAGGTGTATCAGCTTACTTTAAGTTACAGCAACAGAAAACATGCATTTCACACACACTATTTTCACGGTTAAACTTTGCACCTGATCCGCGGTTCACATGCCTTCCAAACCGTGATCCGTACGGACCACGGACCAACTATGGTCCGTTACACCACTTTTTTTTTTTTTTTTTTGTCCAACTTTTTTTTATTGACTTTTAAATGTAAACAAAAAGTGACAGAACAGAATGAACAAAGTGAACACAGCATAATGGAACTGATATGTCACTTCCCCTCAAGTCCCCTACACCGCAAACCAACCCAGTACAGGTCCAAAACAGGGACAGACGTTACACCACTATTTGCTACTGTGAAGCTCAGTGATTGCATGCAAACAGCTGTATGAGGTCATATTTACAGGTGTCACTGCTAGGGATGCAACTACCAATTCTTTCCATTGTTGATTATTCTGTCAATAATTTTCTTGATTAATCGATTAGTTGTTTGGTCTATAAAATGTCAGAAAATGGTGAAAAATGTTGATCAAGGTTTCCCAAAGCCCAAGATGAAGTCCTTAAATGTCTTGTTTTGTCCATAACTCAAAGATATTCAGTTTAAGAAAACAGAAAGTATTCACATTTAATGAGCTGCAATCAGAGAATTTTAGATTTATTTTCTCCATAAAGAACGACTCAAACCGATTACATGTTATCATAATAGTTGGTGATTAATTTCATCTTAATCTTAATTGACTAGTTTGGATCAACAGAAGCAGATTTCCAAGACAGTGGACGACAGAAAGAAGCAGCATACAATGAAAAATACTCAAGTACAGCTAAGGGACATAAAATTGTCAGGGATGTAGGCTTGGACCCAAATGCAGGAAGGCGAGGAGAGTGCAGCAGTTTGAAATAATAGAAATTGAATGAAACACAAGGAGACTTACAAACTTGTAAGCAGGGCAGGTGAGGAAATCCAGAAACAAAGGAACAAGGAAGAAATGGGTAAAAATCCAGGAGCACAAAAACACAGCAGCAAACAGAACAGAACTCTACACCAAAGACTGACGACGAAAAACAAATGACGATCCACCAACAACAGACACAGAAGACACAGGGACTAAATACAACAGGGGTCCGTTCCAGAAAGCAGGTTTAGTGAAAACTCTTGAGTTTGTTAACCCTGAGATGAGGGAAACTCTGGGTTTTCTGTTTCAGAAAAAGAGGTAACTTTACCTCAGAGTCAGTTACTATGGTAACTGAGCCTGTGAACCTAACCTGGTCGGGAGCAGGTTTTCTTCTCACTCATTTCCTCAGTCAGTCATTCAGTCTGTATCAGGCGCTTTTTAATGCAGTTTGTTATCTGTATAAATAAAAAAACGCATTGGTTTATGTTAGGCAGATTATAAAACGTTTTTTTCTCAAACATGTCATGTCCTTTGTTTCGACGATCAGGTTGATGAAAAAGCTGTATTAATTCATAGAGAGTTTATGTCGGGAGATGATTGAGTCCCGACTATAGATGTATTTTCATTTCCACATAACCGATTTGAGAGGTATTTTTTAATCACAGTCCATTAGATATGTAGATACCTTATCCGCAGATGCTTTAACCACACCCTTAAGGAAGGCCAGACGCCCCAATCTTGGAGCGAGGCAGTAATATCAATTATTCCTAAGGAAGGCAAGGACAAGGGAGAATGCAGTTCATATAGGCCAATATCCATTTTGAATATGGATTATAAGTTATTTGCCTCAATTATGGCCAAAAGTATAGAAAACATTGTCTTTGAAATGATAGACCCAGACCAAACAGGGTTTGTCCGGGAAAGACAAACACAGGAAAATATTAGACGAACACTCCACGTGGTAGACTATGTGATCAAGGGAAATATTAGTGCAACACTGATCAGTTTAGATGCAGAGAACGCATTTGATTCAGTTGGATGGGGCTACCTTTACCTAGTACTGCAACGTTTTGGCTTTAATGAAAAATATGTTCAGTGTATTAGATCACTCTATTCAAAGCCCATTGCTAGGATAAGAATCAATGGCCACTTAACTCAATCCATCAAGCTAGAGAGAGGATGTCTTCAAGGCTGCCCACTAAGCAGCGCCGGCCCGAGCCTTTTGGGGGCCCTAAGCAGCACGCGGAGTCACCTGTGCTTGACGATTATTGACACAAATGTCACGCTATAATGTTACATTATAAGTGAATACAGTCAGGTAATGTATTAATACAGTGACAGATTATGAACTATTGTTCTGGGCACAGATGCATAAGGACCCTTCCCCCCTACTCTATTTTTGCAAAAGTGGTTGCAAACCGTGAGTAAATGTGATTTCCTGTATTCTGGTGCATTTTTGGGATGGTCAGCTGGAGAAGGGCAATACCTAAATTTGTTCAGATTCATAGCCTTTTGCTTTTTGACTTAATAAGGTAGTGACTTCACGCAACTACTTGGGATTCAGGGCCAAACAACACGTTCAATCCCACAGGACTTTATGTTCGAGTAAAATATTACATCTATTTATCCTAATAGGGATGCATATTTTGATTTTTTTTCCTGACCGATAGCCCGCCCGTGTTAACCGCTTATTAACCGTTAACAATCAGCCGACTAAGTCCAAGTCCACCCGTCTGGGAGAGTTAGCAGCCACAATGTTGCGTACATTGTTGTTGACACATGCAGCAACTTTCCCATTCCCCAAGTCTCCACCACATCAATTAGTCTAGCTGCATGGTTGTCAGCTGTGGGTTTGCCGGACATACACTGTGTTAGTAGGAAGTAGGGCTGGGCGATATGTCCTCAAAAAACCCCCCAAAAAAATCTGATTCATGATTTAAATCGATTATTCTCCCCCTACTTAAAATCAATCTGCAGATGACAAATAAATGACAAGATCACACACACACACAGACACACACGGGGCATGTATACCATTATGATTATTCATGCCAATTTTATGCAAATTGATTTGAGTGTTTTCCCTACCATTGTATTGGGGGGGTGCGCCCTCTGTAAAAGAATGACAAAATGATATTATGCTATATATTCAACAAATTATATAATTATGCTATACAACAACAACTCAACAGATGTGTGAGATAAAGCTGTTTTCACACATACAGGTAATTCACTTCTCGGTCCTCAGTAAAAGTTCAATTCATTTTGACTTGAGTCGCGCAACCTTGCCCCTATTTTCACCTGTTGCTGAGTAACGTACATTAACATGCCATGGTCTCATGAGTGTAGCATACCTATAGCAAGCTCCTTCGTAATAACTAGCGGTAAAAAAAAAAAAAACATTGAAGTGGAGCTCCATGCTATAAAGCGGCAATTGCTAGTTGTTTAAGCCGCTACAGACCTCCATCACAGCTCGGTCGTATCAGCGGCTTTTAGTAGATGTGTTGAGCTGCAACAGAGTTCTTCAACACCGGGTCTCAACACCTGACAGTGCTCCATGGTGCTCCGTCAGGTCAGTGGTAGTTTGTGGTTCAGCAGTGTTTCCTCTATGTTGATTGGCAAGTGGCGGTCCGCCACAGTTAGATTTCTCCCGCCACGGTTACAGAACTGTACAAAAAGCCGTCTATCAGCCGTGATTGTTAGAGAGTAGGAGAATAGCGCGGACACACGCTTTACAACTCGAGTGGGCACGCGTGCCACTTTGAGATAAGGGAGAAAGAAAAAAGAGACAGGCTGTCCGGAGGACCCGGTTGAGATGGCATGTGTGCATCCTTGAGAACTGTAAGTCGTATAGCCTAACTTATGTTGTCAGTTCATTTAAGCCTGTATTAGTCTATAGTTCTTGCACAATTTAGTTTCACCTTCACCTGCTAGCTAAATTGCACGTGACTGTTGATTCAATACAACGCCCTTGATATCATATCATGGCATAGTAGGCTAAACCGTGATTATTTCATACATTCATGTCCCGAAACATATTAGGGGAAATTCATTCAACATAATTCACAGCCAAATAACTGGTGTCTGCTGAGGTGCGCAGCGCTGTTCAGACCGTGCGCCGCTTCCCTTTTTTTCTCCATAAACTCCGCTCTCAGCTCCTCTGCCAGTTGCTGCATGAACTTCCTCCGGGACATTTTACAGTTGGTGCACTCCTTAGAGAGGATGTGTGCAATGATTCCAGCCAGTAGCATGTATAAAGTTATATGAACACCTAGGCATCTACCGGCCATCTACGTGTACCGCACCTTTTACAGAGTGAGCGTGCGGTGCTTTTCTTCTGATTCAGAACAGAGTCCATCCACGCCGTAGCCTACGTTACCGACTCTGGCTTTACCTTCGGCCCATCGGTGATGCCCACACTTGTTACTCGAGGCCGCTAGTTATGTTTCTCTGACAGAGACTATGATTATTACTAAGCAACTAAGATGCATCTTCAACCACGCAAAAGATTAAAAACAAAACCGCGAAAATCCGAGCGGACCATGTATGGCCAAAATAGTTTAAAGTGATTGTATTTTCTTTGCCTTTTGTGTAATGTATATAGCCTAAAAACAATTTTAAATGAAAATACAGACTCTTTTAGGAAAAGTCAGGTACCAGCAGGATTGTATATTTTTTATTTAGCAAAGTTATTAATCAAAATGATCAAAATGACCATCCTGGCCGTTCTAGTGTTAAGGAACAGGCCACAGGGGACAATCTAGCAGCATGTATGCTACTCAGCATTAATGGGCCACCTCCTTCTGAATTCCCCTATAGCCGAGCCTTGGAGCAAATGCGACCAAAATTTGAAAGGGTGCGACTAAGATTTTTCCTAGGTCGCACCGGTGCACCTAACGTCCTCGCAACCGCTGCTTCTCAACTAAGGAAGCCATGTCGTTTATATCGATATGGTTTAATGTTGCGTTACATGACCCATTCCTTCTGGAAAGCCGGGCCTGTGTTTGGATCTCTCCTCCGCACAGCCCCGCCCCCATTCACTCACACACGGCCGGCTCACCGGCAACATGGAGAGACACAGCGCCGCCGGTCCAAACTCCCGACATTTGTCTACAGTTTTAATTGTTATTAACACAGCTGTATATTGTTAAGTATGAGAGGGAAACCTGTATTGGTACCAGTGTTTCTGGTAACTCTCTGTTACTGCGGCCGCCACGGCGAAAAACACATTAGAAGTTATTAAATGCAACTAACTTCAGTTGGTTGAGTAATAGCATGTAAGACGGAGCCTGCTGGATCATAGTTCATAAAAATGCAGCGCAGTGACGAAACAGACATTTCACACAAGACGGGTGTAACGGCGCTAATGAGTCAGCCGTCACTCTCTGAGTAGCCTAGCATATGCTTCAGTCCATCGCACTCCCTCGGTCTTTCAGTCGTTTTTTTTTTCTTTCTAAAGATTTCGGCCTTTATTTTGAGCTGAAGACATGAAAGGGGAGAGAGAGAGGGGGGGAGTGACATGTAGGAAAGGGCCGCAGGTCGGAGTCAAACCTCTATATTTACCAACTGAGCTATCCGGGCGTCCTCTTTCTCTGTTATTGTTGTTGAAAGCTTATGCAGGACCTTTTTATATATATATATATATATATATATATATATATATATATATATATATATATATATATATATATACACACATACATACATACATACATACATACATACATACATACATATATATATATTAGGGGTGGGGGAAAAAATCGATACAGCATAGTATCGCGATATTTCCCGTGGCAATACTGTATCGATACACAGACGCCAAGTATCGATCTTTTATTATTTAAATTGCACATGAGAATTTAACTTTTTGGTAGTAGAATAATAAAATCAATTGCTTATTCAGTCCACCAGATGGCGCTGTTTGTTTTCTGGTGAGGTCAGCGGGGTGACTGTCAGCGTGCAGGAGGATGTAGATAAAATAAACATGGCAGCGTCAGAGAAAGAAATCAGAAATGCACCATCTGCGTTTAAATCAAGTGTTTGGACTTTTTTCGGATTTTTTAACAAGGAAGGGACAACTGAGATGGATATGAGACATGGGATTTGCAAGGAGTGTCGTATGCAAATAAAATACTCAGGGAATACCACAAACATGAGGGCTCATCTCACACGCCACCATCCAGAGTTAGCGTTGGCCGAGGGCGGTAAAGCTAATGCTAAACCAGCTCCATGAAAAACCAACCAACACTGGACACACTTAGCTTGACAAAGCTACCTCCCAATTCAGAGCGAGCTAAGAAAATAACTCAAGCTATCGCCTACTTCATGTGCAAAGACCTGCGTCCATACAGCGTTGTGGAAAATGAGGGATTTTGTCACTTGCTAAAAACACTGGAACCAAAGGTGCACGTGACTCCGTCGCTTTTTTTCACAGATACAGCCGTGCCCAAGCTCTACAGAGAAGTTAAGCTTAAAGTTAAGGAAAGTTTGAAACCAGCAGAGCGTGTTGCATTGACTTGTGATGCATGGACGTCACGGGCAGTGGAGTCCTATGTGACTATTACAGCTCATTATCTCACAGAAGACTGGCAACTGCTGTCTCACGTTCTCCAAACTAGAGCAGTACACGAAAGTCACACCGGGGCAAACATCGCTAACCTTCTGCAAAATGCAGCACGGGAATGGGGGATTGCAGACAAAAACCTGGTGGTTGTCACCGACAACGCTTCTAACATGGCCGTTGCCGTTCAGTTAGCGGGACACCTCCATGTGAAGTGTTTCGCACACACGCTGAATCTGGCGTCGCAGCGCGTTAAATCTGCCAGCAGTGGCCAGGCTCATGGGGAGAATGCGGCGAATAACCAGCTTTTTCAACAGAAGCACGGTGGCAAACCACGCTTTGGAGAAAAACAGATGATGTTACAGCTCCCGACCCATAAACTGAAGACTGATGTCAGCACGAGATGGAACAGTGCTTATGAAATGCTACTGCGGTTTCTTGAACAGCAGCCTGCCGTTTGTGCAGCGCTGTTGTCTCCCGAAGTAAGAAAGAGTAGCACAGATGTCTTCACATTGAATGAGTCTGATATTGGGAACGCTGAAGAAATTGTGCGAGCATTGAAGTCGATGCAAGTGGCGACCACCGTGATGTCTGAGGAAAAGAATCCTACTCTCTCACTCGTCGCACCGCTGCTCGCACAGTTGTTACATGACACACAGGACAACATTGGTGACACAGCGCTAATCAGAGACGTCAAAAAAAGCATCAGTCAAGATCTTAACAAGAGATATGCCAGTGCAGCAGAGAAGAACACCCTCTACACAGCATCATCCCTGGACCCCCGGTTTAAAACCCTGCCATTCCTGTCCCCAGAGGAGAGACAGGAAACCTTTGCCAGAGTGGTTGCCGAGGCAGTAACCCTTCAGGTAATCAAACATTTAAATAATAATTAACCCACATGTCACTCTCTACTAATATTGTAGTCATATTAGTAAAGATTAAAAAAATAAAGACAAACTATAAATTACCAAATATAAACAACATTTTCTGCATACTTAATTAAAGATACAGTACATATTTATTCTCTCCTACTGTGTGTGTGTGTGTGTGTGTGTGTGTGTGTGTGTGTGTGTGTGTGTGTGTGAATTTTACAGGAAGAAATTAGGCAGCAGATCATCTCTGAGCCAGAAGTCCAGGAGCACCAGGAGGAACCTGGCTATACTGAAGAGGAACCTGGACCAGCCAAAATGAGGAAGTCATGTGGGCTAACAGACTTACTTGGTCAGACTTATGGTGATGTTGGAGCCCCAACAAAATCATTAACTGCCATAGCTGAGGAGGAAGTGAAAAGATACCAGGAGGTCACACCACTGTCACTCACAGAAGAGCCTCTAAGCTGGTGGAAATCACATGAGCGAGTCTATCCTTTCCTGGCCAAGCTGGCAAAAAGATACCTTTGTATCCCAGGTACTAGCGTCTCAGCCGAAAGGGTCTTCTCGACGGCTGGAGACATTGTCACAGCACAAAGGAGCACTCTGAGCTCAGAGCATGTTGATCAGCTCCTCTTTCTGAGCAAGAATGCTGACATTCCTTCACTGTCCAAATGTTTTTGAACTTTTTTTAGTACCAAGGTTGGCAGCAAACAGTAGCCCATTTTGTTTACTTAAAGAGTACATGTTGCAATTTATTTAATTTTAACATTTTATTTGAATGTAAGGCTACATGTTTTATTTTATTTAAATTTAACAGTTATTGCCTTTCCCTAGGGGCTGAAGGGCCTGCACAACTTTTTTTGTACAAGTTTCATTGTAAAAAATACCTGTAGTAGCACAGCAGTGCATACCTGTTTGTATTACAGTCTAGTCCACCTTAATTAAAAATGCAAACAGTTCAGTTTGCCAGTTGTATACAACATTTATAACATATTCATTAAAGTGCTGGTTAGTCAGTCAGCTTGACAGTCCCATTTTACAGCAATAAAATTCATGTGAGATGAACAAACAGATGTTGACAAAGTTTTCCTTTGGGGACATAATAATGAAGTTGGAAAAAAGGTAATAAATTGCAATATATTGCAGAATATCGCAATATGTTTAAAATCGCAATAATATCGTATCGTGACCTAAGTATCGTGATAATATCGTATCGTGGTACCTCTGGTGATTCCCACCCCTAATATATATATATATATATATATATATATATATATATATATGTATATATGTGTATATGTGTGTATATATGTATATATGTGTATATGTGTGTATATATATATATGTGTATATATATATGTGTATATATATATATATATATATATATATATATATATATATATTAGGGGTGGGAATCACCAGAGGTACCAAAATGTATTTATTTTATTTTTGTGCTACTACAGGTATTTTTTACAATGAAACTTGTACAAAAAAAGTTGTGCAGGCCCTTCAGCCCCTAGGGAAAGGCAATAACTGTTAAATTTAAATAAAATAAAACATGTAGCCTTACATTCAAATAAAATGTTAAAATTAAATAAATTGCAACATGTACTCTTTAAGTAAACAAAATGGGCTACTGTTTGCTGCCAACCTTGGTACTAAAAAAAGTTCAAAAACATTTGGACAGTGAAGGAATGTCAGCATTCTTGCTCAGAAAGAGGAGCTGATCAACATGCTCTGAGCTCAGAGTGCTCCTTTGTGCTGTGACAATGTCTCCAGCCGTCGAGAAGACCCTTTCGGCTGAGACGCTAGTACCTGGGATACAAAGGTATCTTTTTGCCAGCTTGGCCAGGAAAGGATAGACTCGCTCATGTGATTTCCACCAGCTTAGAGGCTCTTCTGTGAGTGACAGTGGTGTGACCTCCTGGTATCTTTTCACTTCCTCCTCAGCTATGGCAGTTAATGATTTTGTTGGGGCTCCAACATCACCATAAGTCTGACCAAGTAAGTCTGTTAGCCCACATGACTTCCTCATTTTGGCTGGTCCAGGTTCCTCTTCAGTATAGCCAGGTTCCTCCTGGTGCTCCTGGACTTCTGGCTCAGAGATGATCTGCTGCCTAATTTCTTCCTGTAAAATCACACACACACACACACACACACACACACACACACACACACACACACACACACACACAGTAGGAGAGAATAAATATGTACTGTATCTTTAATTAATATGCAGAAAATGTTGTTTATATTTGGTAATTTATAGTTTGTCTTTATTTTTTTAATCTTTACTAATATGACTACAATATTAGTAGAGAGTGACATGTGGGTTAATTATTATTTAAATGTTTGATTACCTGAAGGGTTACTGCCTCGGCAACCACTCTGGCAAAGGTTTCCTGTCTCTCCTCTGGGGACAGGAATGGCAGGGTTTTAAACCGGGGGTCCAGGGATGATGCTGTGTAGAGGGTGTTCTTCTCTGCTGCACTGGCATATCTCTTGTTAAGATCTTGACTGATGCTTTTTTGACGTCTCTGATTAGCGCCTGTGTCACCAATGTTGTCCTGTGTGTCATGTAACAACTGCGAAAGCAGCGGTGCGACGAGTGAGAGAGTAGGATTCTTTTCCTCAGACATCACGGTGGTCGCCACTTGCATCGACTTCAATGCTCGCACAATTTCTTCAGCGTTCCCAATATCAGACTCATTCAATGTGAAGACATCTGTGCTACTCTTTCTTACTTCGGGAGACAACAGCGCTGCACAAACGGCAGGCTGCTGTTCAAGAAACCGCAGTAGCATTTCATAAGCACTGTTCCATCTCGTGCTGACATCAGTCTTCAGTTTATGGGTCGGGAGCTGTAACATCATCTGTTTTTTCTCCAAAGCGTGGTTTGCCACCGTGCTTCTGTTGAAAAAGCTGGTTATTCGCCGTACTCTCCCCATGAGCCTGGCCACTGCTGGCAGATTTAACGCGCGCTGCGACGCCAGATTCAGCGTGTGTGCGAAACACTTCACATGGAGGTGTCCCGCTAACTGAACGGCAACGGCCATGTTAGAAGCGTTGTCGGTGACAACCACCAGGTTTTTGTCTGCAATCCCCCATTCCCGTGCTGCATTTTGCAGAAGGTTAGCGATGTTTGCCCCGGTGTGACTTTCGTGTACTGCTCTAGTTTGGAGAACGTGAGACAGCAGTTGCCAGTCTTCTGTGAGATAATGAGCTGTAATAGTCACATAGGACTCCACTGCCCGTGACGTCCATGCATCACAAGTCAATGCAACACGTTCTGCTGGTTTCAAACTTTCCTTAACTTTAAGCTTAACTTCTCTGTAGAGCTTGGGTACGGCTGTATCTGTGAAAAAACGGCGCGACGGAGTCACGTACCTTGGTTCCAGTGTTTTTAGCAAGTGACAAAATCCCTCATTTTCCACAACGTTGTATGGACGCAGGTCTTTGCACATGAAGTAGGCGATAGCTTGAGTTATTTTCTTAGCTCGCTCTGAATTGGGAGGTAGCTTTGTCAAGCTAAGTGTGTCCAGTGTTGGTTGGTTTTTCGGCGGAGCTGGTTTAGCATTAGCTTTACCGTCCTCGGCCAACGCTAACTCTGGATGGTGGCGTGTGAGATGAGCCCTCATGTTTGTGGTATTCCCTGAGTATTTTATTTGCATACGACACTCCTTGCAAATCCCATGTCTCATATCCATCTCAGTTGTCCCTTCCTTGTTAAAAAATCCGAAAAAAGTCCAAACACTTGATTTAAACGCAGATGGTGCATTTCTGATTTCTTTCTCTGACGCTGCCATGTTTATTTTATCTACATCCTCCTGCACGCTGACAGTCACCCCGCTGACCTCACCAGAAAACAAACAGCGCCATCTGGTGGACTGAATAAGCAATTGATTTTATTATTCTACTACCAAAAAGTTAAATTCTCATGTGCAATTTAAATAATAAAAGATCGATACTTGGCGTCTGTGTATCGATACAGTATTGCCACGGGAAATATCGCGATACTATGCTGTATCGATTTTTTCCCCCACCCCTAATATATATATATATATATATAGTAGGCTACCATGAATAGGACAGGATAAACAACAAAAAAACACTGGTGAATGTTGACCATAACACATAGAAAAACACACAAGGGCAGTCCTTCCAGGATTTCACAGCCTTTTTTGAGATTGTTGCGGCCCAAAAGGCCAGATTTCACGGGAGCTTTTGTAAAAATTGCGATAAAAGTTGTGGTGTCTTTTGTATGTGTGTTGCAATGAAGTTGCAGAAGATAGTGAAAGGTGCAAAAAAAGTTGAAATTTTTTTTTATAGTTCTTTAAAAATAAAAAGGAAACTTGTTTTGGGGAGAATAATAATTAGTACTATTAATTAATTCAGGATGCTGCAAATGTTGGTATAATGGGAAAATGGCTGGTGGATTTAAGACAAAAAATAATTTATTGAATGAATCAAATATGAACATATCTGTCACTGTCAGTGGCTTGTTGATCACATTGTTAGTTAATGTCCTATCCTGGCCACACACACAAACACACATATACACACACACACACACACACATTCATTCATACGGTTTGATAAAGTAATTATTGGACTTTAACTTATCATTGCACTTACAATAACGAGCATAGCTGTCCTCAATTTAGGTCATCTGCGTTTTTTCCTGCATCCACCGTGTGTGATTGTGTGTGTGTGTGTGTGTGTGTGTGTGTGTGCGTGCGCGTGCGTCAGTCGCGGGGAAATGGAGCAGCAGCCCCGCCCGCTGCAGAGAGCAGACAGTACTGAACAACCAAACAGCAGCCGCTTCAGTGACTATATAATGAAAAATCGTTACAGCGTACATTGACGTTAAAATGTACACACGTTGGCAGTAGAGTCTGAAATGTTTTGCGCGGTCTTTCGCTGTACGTTTTGTTGGTAAATGTGAGATGTTCGAGTCACACACACAATTGTCTTTATAACAGAAACAAGGAAATTAATTTGACCCGTTCTCACTCCCACTTGGTCAGTGGCTGTTCTCTCATTGCTGACAGGTGCTCAGACGCCGATTTAAATAAATAAAATAAAGTCTGCAAGCGGCCATGCCATAGGTCAAGTTTTTGTGTGAAGGTTATATGAGGAGTGGTGTGTGTCTCCTCTCTGGTCCGACTGCAGGCTGGGACTGGTGCGCGAGGCTACTGAGAGACTGACCGCCTGTGAGTGCTTTTGGATGGGGGAGGGGCTCGCGGCAACACCCGCTGCTCGTTGAGCACAGTAGCTGCAGAGTGATACGTGCTTTCGAGTCTCCAAACACCACAAAAGTCGCTAGATTAGTTTTTGACAAAAAAAATTGCCAAGAGGATGATTTGTTTGTGTGTTACAGTCCAACCACTTGCATTTCAACATGGGGGAAATTTTTTTTTTTCTCCCATCCTGTAGCGTACTCGCGCCCCCCCGGGAGAGTGTCCGCGCCCCCCCAGGGGGGCGGGCCCCACCGGTTGAGAACCACGGTCCTAGACTATTTATTTTAGATAACTTTCATTTACATGTGTTGCAGCTGTATATTTTCAAACTGGTAAAGGAAACCCTGTCTTTGCATTTTATTTTAATCACAATCTGTTTTAATAAAAGAGCTTGTGAAAAGTGGCTTTGACTTAAAACTTAACATTTAGCCCACTAATATAGTGCTATATATTGTGTATCGCCATTCAGCGTTACGGCGATGCGAGGAAAAATTTGGGTGCACCTAAATTTTGTGCTGGTGCACCTAAATAAAAAAAGTTAGGCGCACCAGTGCAACCAAGGCAAAAAGTTAGTGTGGAGCCCTGTTATGAATGGTTTCATACTATAGGCTACTTTGGGTTTTGGTTTTGGTCCCTATGAAGAATTTCTTGTAAAATGAAGGGGGGGTTTCCGACAGATCTGCCCCCACTGCTAAAAAAAATCCTAGAGGAAACACTGTTCAGTTATGCGAAATAATTTCGGCGGAGATTACGGTTAAGGGTCAATGACGTGACGCCCACTTTTTTGTGTCTATAAGGTTAAAGTCAATTTAAATACATTCAATTTAAAACAAAAACAAACAAATTACTTAAAAATGTTCTTTTTTAGAGGCCATATTTTAAAGAGTTTGGTTTTAATCAATTTTAAGAGAATAATTGGTGATTAATGGCAAAAATGTCTAAGTGGTGTAACCGTCAAAACTTTGTACCAAAATGTTTAGCTTGCTTAAAAAGGGCAAATGTCTTAATAAAAGATCCCAGAAACTAATTAGGCATTAACCTAAATTAAAGGTTATTATACATATTTAAAATATAATTAAAAATTATATTTATATTTATTTTAATAATTTAGGGAATACTGTCAGTCATGCTAGCTTCCTGAAATGTCAGGTGGTGTAACCACCATTCAAGGTGCCATTTTGTCAAAATCAGCAAGAAGACCACATGACAGGAAATGACATCAGAGGAAAGGACCCCTGATGAGCATAACTGCTGCATCACAAGGTTAGTAACTCTCTGATAAATATAAGTTAATAAGACATTTTTAGGGTAAGTCCAGATATCTTTGGTTAATATGTCAAATGGTATGACCCAAGTAAAACATTGAAAAACATTCTTTTGAATAAAAATGTGTATTTAGTCTAAAAATGATGTTTGATTTCTTCACACCAAGGCCATTTGCTGATTTATGTGTCCATAATAATGCCTGTCAAATTTGATTTTACATTGAAATGTCAAATGGTGTAACCGGTTACACCATTTGACTCCTACTACAAGCCTCTCAATGTTTGGCCAATCTTTTCAAATATAACTAGTTAAGTTACTGGTTCAAGTTGATATATGAGGTTAATTACTATTTAGACATATTTTCATGTGTTTATTGTTTGTATTTTTTAAAAGTTTAGTTAATTTATCCACAACTTTATCAAGCTAGCTTTTTTTAGCTAGGCTAGGCTATATCATTATAGTGTAAAGCCTTAGTGTTTAAAAAAAAGTTTTAGCTTAGCCAACAAATTTGAACATCAACAACTTCTCAGTCCCTCCCGCCTTTCTGCTAAAGCCCGAAACAGTCTCCTAAGCCCCTCCCCCGACAACGGAGCGTGTGTGAATAGGGGGGAAGGGGAGGAAACCTATCTGCAGCTCATGTGCGGGGGAGGGGAGGACACTATGAAATGTTTGTGTCTGAGCAGTGATTGACACACAGTTAGACACCGCCCCTGGTCTTGATTGGTGGATCTGAACAGGGAGCTGTGGATTTTTGCAAATCGCACTGGCACATCCATCGGTCTCCTGTAGAGGAGTGCTAGCTAGCGCTAGCTAGCACTCTCTACCTCTAGCTAGTAGCACGACATAATGATTACAGCTCCTTGGTTGTTTAAATACATCCATTGTTTATTTTGATAAGCATTACTAATTAATACATGCTAACGTGAAGTGTTATTATGAACATTGTCGCAAACAACAAACTCTCTCTTCTTCTACTAATAGATGCCTCTTACAAGTAAAGTAAAAGTGGCTCGCCACAGAGCGCGGGTTAATGCGGATCCTGCTGCAAGGGCAAATTATCTTGCTAAAAGAAGGCAAAGGTAAACTACACCCCCCCACCCCACACACACTAGTGCTAGGCTCTGGACATAAGACTAACCGTTGTATTGCTCTTCTTTACTCTTAGCTATCAAAGGACAAAGAGACAGGGAAAGATCACAAACATCCCAGTCGCAGATCTGCCCAGGGAAAAACAAGTGCAGATGAGGGAAAAGTGGAAGTAGTATCAGAGGCAGTACAGAGAGAAGAAAAGGGTGCTTACTGAAGTTTTGAACCTTACTCCTCCCTCACTGAATTCAACAGCAGATTACCAGTTTAATGGCCCTCCAGAGCACATAGTGAATGTTGGTGATCATGACTATGTGCAGCAAAGTTTAGAGGGACCACAGGCATCCTCAACTCCTGTGAGGGCAGTGCAGAAAATTACCAGCAAACATAGAGCAGTGCTGAAGGAAAGGGAAAAGCTGAGGTTTGAGCTCATCAAAATAAGAAAGGAACTTAAGAGTGAAAGAATGAAGGCAAAAAAGCTAAAAGGGAAAGTTGATAGGCTCAAAGCGAAGAAAGGAAAGGAAGTAAGTGTGAGAAACAAGAAGAGAGACAAAAAGAAAATTGCAGAGGAGAAAAAGGAGAGGGTTGTCCGCTTTCTCTGTAGAGATGAAAGTAGCCGCATGCTGTCAGGTAAGAAAGACACCGTTACAAAAAATAAAATAAAACACCAAAGGAGAGTACTTATTTCACTTACTTCATTCTCTGAAAGACCTACACTCCAACTACAATACAACCGCCCTGAAACACCATGCAGTCTCCTATCGACAGTTCCTCAGATACTGCCCTTTTTACGTTACTCAAGCGAAAGAGTCCGACCGAAACACCTGTAGCTGCTTTGACCATGACAACTTTAAAATGATTGTTGACAGGCTCTGTCAGAAAGGTATCCTGTTGACTAACAGCATTTCGGAGCTCCTGGAAGCCATTGTTTGTGACCCGACCAACCAGAAGTGTATGTACCGCTTATGTACTAAGTGTTGCTACAATGAGGTGGAGTTTGAGGGCCCACTGGATAATAGCATCATCACATGGGAGCAGTGGGAGAGGATTGTTGTTACAGTGGAGGAGAAAACATTTGCAAACTATCACAAGATTGAAAAGAGTGGCAGGACGGCAGACCTTCTCAGTCTCCTGAACAAGAAGCTAGACGCCTTCACACGCCATCAGTTTAACTGGCTGCACCAGACCCGGTCCCTAAGAGAATTAAAACATTCTCTGCTTAAAGATGAACTGTGTGTTCATATTGATTTCTCGGAAAATTATGGTTGCAAACTAAATAGCGATATCCAGCCGTTTCACTTTGGTGGCAGCCGGAAACAGGCCACCATCCACACCAGTGTGGTATACACAGGTAATGCCACTCACACCTATGCCACCATCTCTGGCTGTCTTCGCCATGACGAACGTGCTGTGTGGGCACATTTAGAACCTGTTGTGAGAGATGCCATGACAAAATGTGAAACGCCGCCTTCCTCCCTCCACATTATAAGTGATGGGCCTGTAACACAGTACAGGAACCGAAAGAACTTTTACCTCTTGAGTACTGTACCTTTTCTCTTGGGTTTCAAGAGTGTGACTTGGAACTTCAGTGAGAAAGCACACGGAAAAGGCACACCTGATGGAGTTGGGGCAACTGTGAAGCGTCTTGCCGATACAGCAGTGCAGAGAGGAAAAGATTTGCAGACCCCTGAGGATGTTTATGACTTCCTGACCAAACAGAAGTCTACCGTAAACTTCTACTGGATATCTGAGGAGGATGTTGAAAAGTTTGATGAAAAAGTGCCAGAGCTTGTGCCAGCTGTAAAGGGCACCATGAAGCTGCATCAAGTCATCTCCACAGAGCCAGCCACAATTCGGTACAGAGACATCTCATGCTTCTGTTCGAGACCAGCAGCCATTTGCAAATGTTATAATCCATTGACAGTAGACTTCAGAAATGTGTCAGAAGTCAAAGAACCACCCAGCCTGAATCAGAAAGGAAAATTCGTTGTTGTGAGTTATGAGGGTAAGCCTTTTGTGGGGCAGATCGTTCAGGTTGTGGGCAATGAGATAGAGGTGAGCTGCATGAAACAGCTGAGTGCAAAGAATATTTTCACCTGGCCTCACCCACCCGACTTCCTCTTCTACTTTGAATCTGATGTGCTCTTCATGATCTCTGAGCCAGAGCCTGTCAACTCCCGTCATTCCAAACTCACAACAGAAGACTGGAAAAAATTCCAGACTCAAAGCCAGGATGTGTAATCCTTGTGAACCTTTCTCAGAGAGATGGATTGAAATGTTCCAAAACCTTAGAAGTAGTAATTAGAATGTAGTAATAAAAAAAATCTCTCTCTCTCATGCACAATGTATACACAATTTGAATATAGAGGTAATTTTTTTCTCTCTACTAGATACTGTTGTCTTAAATTTGATTGTAGACATAGTTGTTATTAATGTAATATATTGAATAAAATGTATGAGTTGTTCTTACAAATTTTTCCTTCAGAAGTGCCATTTTTTGGATTCTAAGCAGAAATTGTACTGAAATCAGAGGCCAATCCGTTTCTTCATTGTTGTATGTACAATTTGAATATAGTGCTAATTTTTCTCTCTGCTAGATATTGTTGTCTTAAATTTGATTGTAGACATGGTTGTTATTAATGTAATATATTGAATAAAATGTATGAATTGTTCTTACAAATTTTTCCTTCAGAAGTGCCATTTTTTGGATTCTAAGCAGAAATTATACTGAAATCAGAGGTCAATCTGGTTCTTCATTGTTAAGAGTATTGTTTATGTGTGTTTGGAAAAAATATCTATTAAAGTGTTTTCAGTTATTAAAATACCTAAATCATTTTACTCCATGACTTTTCATTCAATTCTATGTGTCAATTGCTTGTCGTTCTCTGTACAGATAGTATGGTCAGTTGGTGTAACCGATAAATGTCAATTGGTGTAACCAATGTTTCTCATAAAATTCTGATATTGCGCAAAAAAGTTACTATGAATATGATTTTAGCACTCTACTTCACTGTAAAAATGAAATTTAAAATGATTTTAAACCAACTGACCCAAGAATAGAGAGAAAACATTAATGTCTATGGCATACTGACTTGCTCAGTACAACAAAAACCCATATTATTTAAGTTTAGAAATGAAATATTTTAAATATACTTTGAGATGGTAGATCAAAATAAATAACTTATTTTCATCAGTACACTTGCATAACTGCTAGGAGGGTGAATTATTTAATACTTGTCATGCTTTTATGGTTACACCATTTGACAATTTAATGGGACTGTGTTTCTTTAATTGGTTAAAAATTGTAGAAATGTCATATAAAATACTATGACACCAACAGAAATGCAAACTATACATTTAAACAAACATCTAACATGTTCTTTTAACAAGTTTAAAGCATATTTTTGATTTGGACATCATACCAACCCTTATTTGTCACTGTATGGAGCTAAATCAGGGCCAAATGTTTTGTTCATTTGAAAAAAATATATATAGTTGAAAAAATAAAGCTTGAAATTGAAAATTTAAGTTTTGGTCAAAACTTGGAAAAAATAAAACCATGTATTCAAACTTAAAATAAGTGTACCAATTTTTCTTTCAGTTTGAATAAAATATAGATTAAATTCTGGAATTATTTTGAATAAATTATAAATTTTCATTTTTCACTTTAATATTTGTTTTCAGTTCCACATTTCATGTTTTCAGATTCAAAACTTATTTTTTTTTACGCCTTCAAATCTTTTTTTTTTCGGTTTCAAATCTTTTTTTTTTTCGTTTTCAGATCTGTTTTTCACTTTCAGATAATTTTTTTTTCGGTTTCAGACTTTTGGCCCTGATTTTTGCGTGGGGGCGTGGCTTCAACTCAGAGGGGCGTGGTATTATGAGTGACAGCCTAACAACGAAGGCAGAAGACTCCTCTGTCATGTTGACTTCAGGAAATGGTGTTACTGTGAGAACTATGACTGAATGCTTTCTATCCACTATATACATGTGATGTTTACTTAATAAACTGATGCAAGTGACAAAGTTCCATTTAAAAATTGTATTGGACAACACATGGTACCAATTACACTATAAGAGCAATAAACTGATTGTGCAGTTCGGCAGGAACAATGACTTCTCCCACTTCCATGTATGACATTGAATGTAGCACCACAGTATTCACTCGGCAGTCAGCATAGCGTCCGCTCCGCTAAGGCAACCTGCTGGCGCAGCCCACAGGTAAGACATGTGAAAGATATTAGCCTTTTTGAATAGATACTTTGGGACATTATCCCCGCAGTGGCATTTTTTTTTTTATTAACACATAAAGGGAAAATAGGTGGACAGCTGGAAATGAAGCATCGCTAGCACAAAAGTTAGCATTAACTAACGTTAGCTTCACACTAGCTGGTGTTTTTACACCAATTTTAGTGTCCAGCTCAAGTTTTTGACTTTAACGTGTAGTGGTCTTTGTTAACCTCTGTTTGTCAGAATGACCATAACTCGACAGTGGCTGCCTGCAGCCGTACAGCCTTATAAAACATATAATATAAAAATGTAAATGGTCTACATATAATGTAAAACATTATAGATAACTAACATTGCTAGTGTTACCTTTTCATGGTTCGTTTAAACAACATAACTTGTCCTGGTCCGCTTTGTTAATCAATCAATCAATCAAAGCTTTTATTACGGACACACACGGTCCAGAAAACAGACAGTAAGACATACAAATACAAAAAGACAAGTTAGTGTATTCTGATACTTAAGTTAGGCTGTGGTAGAAGCCTTCAAAGTTTGCCCACTTGGCATATTTTGTAAGGCATAACTGTCATGCTGTTACATGTAACGTTATAGTGTAAAACGTAATTTATCAGGTCAGAGCATTAATGTAAAGTCATATTTGTCTACTCTATAAAAGGAGACCTTCTTCACTGCAGCCAGTGTCAAGTTATGGTCATTCTGACAAACCGAGGTTAACAAAGACCAATACACGTTAAAGTAAAAAAAAACTTGAGCTGGACACTGAAATTAGTGTAAAAACACCAGCTAGTGTGAAGCTAACGTTAGTTAATGCTAACTTTAGTGCTAGCGATGCTTGATTGCCAGCTTTGTCCAGCTGTCCACCTATTTTCCTTTTATGTGTTAATCACAAAAAAAATGCCACTGAGGGGATAACGTCGCAAAGTATCTATTCAAAAATGCTAATATCTTTCACATGTCCTACCTGTGGGCTGGTGCCAGTGAATACTGTGGTGCTATAAGTCATACATGGAAGTGGGAGAAGTCATTGTTCCTGCTGAACTGCACAATCTGGCACAGTTTATTGCTCTTATAATGTAATTGGTACCATTTGTTGTCCAAAACATTTTTTAAATGGAACTTTGTCACTGGCATCAGTTTAAGTAAAAATCACATGTATATAGTGGATAGAAAGCATTCAGTCATAGTTCTCACAGTAACACCATTCCCTGAAGTCAACATGAAAGAGGAGTCTTCTGCCTTCTTTGATAGGCTGTCACTCATAATGCCACGCCCCTCTGAGTTGAAGCCACGCCCCCACGCCAAATCAGGGCCAAAAGTCTCAAACCGAAAAAAAAAATATCTGAAAGTGAAAAACAGATCTGAAACCGAAAAAAAAAAAAAAGATTTGAAGTAAAAAAAGATTTGAAGCCGTAAAAAATAACTTTTGAATCTGAAAACATGAAATGTGGAACTGAAAACAAATATAAAAGTGAAAAATGAAAATTTATAATTTATTCAAAATAATTCCAGAATTGAATCTATATTTTATTCAAACTGAAAGAAAAATTGGTACACTTATTTTTAGTTCAAATACATGGTTTTATTTTTTCCAAGTTTTGACCAAAACTTAAATTTTCAATTTCAAGCTTTATTTTTTCAACTATATATATTTTTTTTGAATGAACAAAACATTTGGCCCCGATTTAGCTCCATATCACTGACCCTTAAGTAAGTAATGAAACGAATAGTTAAGAAAATAACTAATATTAGCCGCTGTCGCTGCCATGTTGTTTGTGTATCTCCATGGCAAACGCGCGGAGGGAGGGCTGGGCCCATTCGGAACTACAGGAGCCCAGATGGGACCGTCGGCGAATGTTAAGGAGAAAAAAAACAACACTCGATTGGGGGGCCCCTGGTGGCCAGGGGGCCCCAAGCAGCCGCTTAGTTCGCTTATGCTTCGGGCCGGCTTTGCCACTAAGCCCCGCCCTCTTTGCACTCTTCATAGAGCCCTTAGCTCAGGCAATAAGGGAGGACCCAGAGATTAAAGAGATTCCAATTGGAGATAATGAATACAAGATAAGTCTGTTTGCAGACGATACTGTATATTGCTCACTTTGATGGACTTACAGAGAAGTGCACCTAAATTGATGTCCCTTTTGAGATTCTTTGGCTCCTATTCGGGGTATAAATTGAATACACATAAGACCTAGATACTCTCATATAATTTCACACCGAATACTGACTTGAAAGGCAGATTTTATTTGAAATGGGACACCCCTGCTATTAAATATCTGGGAGTCTGGATCCCAAAAGACATCTCCAAAATATATAAGACGAATTATGATCCAGTTATTAAGACAATCAGAACAGATCTAGATAGATGGACCGTATTGGCCCTAGACATGTCTAATAGAAATGAAACAATAAAAATGGATGTCCTTCCCCGGCTTCTGTACTTATTCCAGTCACTCCCTGTAGAGGTCTTTTTTTAGGGAATGGAATAGAATGATATCAAGAGGCCCAGAATTAAATATAAGATCTTGCAGTTACCCAAAGAAGAGGGTGGACTTTCCCTACCATGTGTAGAGGACTATTATATTGCTGCCCAGCTAAGACCCCTAGTTTGATGGTGTAATCCAAACTACTCCGCCAAATGGAAAGATTTGGAACTAATGCAATCTGAAACACCAGCACAGTCTTTATTAGGTAACTGCCAACACCATGATCCTCACCTGGACAAAATAAATTGCTGGACCAGGGTTGCCCTTAAGGTGTAGTTTAACAAATGTAAAAAAACTCTATCTCAAGAAACATGCCAAAATATTGAAACGGGTGGCATATGACTCAGAGTTTTTACCATCAGGTCTAGATAAGCGATTCAGGCAGTACAATGGTATTACAGCCTACTGCACTACAGCTGATAAGGACGGCCTACAGTCTTTTACCCACATCTCTAAATCATACAGACTGGGAGGAGAGGATAGGTTCAGATATTTCCAAGTCAGAGACTACTTCAACAAGGAAATCCAACAAAAGGACAATAGGGATATCAATCTGATCAGTATATTTACCGATGCATACAAGGCTAAAGACACTAAACACTTAATGTCACAAATTTATAAAAGACTACAAAATTCCGGTCCAAAGAACCAATCTACTCTCCAGGTTAAGCAGAAATGGGAGTGGGGAGTCTGGCCTGGAGATATCTGAGGATGACTGGAGAACTGTTTGGGCGAGCAAAGCTAGGACCACCTACTCCAGAGCATGGCGAGAATTTGTTGGAAGAACATAATAAGATTTTTTGTGACCCCTAAACTGAAATTTAAACAGCAGAGTTCCCAGGGACAGGATACATGCTGAAGACAATGTGGACAGACAAAGGCAGATCACTTTCATATATTATGGTCCTGCCCCCTTATTCAACCATATTGGCAAGAACTTGCTGGAGAACTTCGGTCAATTTTTCTTTTACTACACTGTATTTGGGTAAAATCCCAGTTGGACTTATGGCCCACGACAAGTACCTTTATAAAGTGCTCTTGGCTGCAAGCAAGAAGGCCATTACAAGAAAATGGCTGCAGACAAATCTGCCATCAAGGACTGACTGGATCACCATTGTTAACGAAATACAATGCATGGAAAAACTGACCTTCACCCTAAGACTACGGGCTGAACAGTATACAAAGTACTGTGAAAGGTGGACTTCATATTATTCAAAGTGTAGCTCATTGTCTGTGTGAATGATTACTCCATTTTGCACTAATCTATGGCCTGTGTCAAACTTGCCAACCTGTCTGTTCACTTTTATTCTCTGTTTTTTTTTTTTTTTTCATGTTTGTTTATGTGTTATTGTTGTTAAAAAGAACTGAAAAATTAAATAAAGTTTGAAAATAAAACAACAGGAAAAGACAACACTTATGCTATATTACGATATCCAAAATCTAAGACGATATCTAGTCTCATATCACAATATCGATATAATATTGATATATTGCCCAGCTCTAATACATCGAATTATTTTTGCGTTAGAACACCATTTAATAAAGAAAACATTGCTCCGACATAGGAAAATTAAGACCTTTTGAAAAATGTTCATTACCTAACAATATTTCAGTTAATTTAAGCCTTTTTAAGGCCTTCAATTTTGATTTTCAAATGTAAGACTTTTTAAGACCCCGTGGAAACCCTGTCACAGAGATTAGTTTTGTTAGAGCATTCAGGAACGTTAGCTGACTTTAGCTTATCTGTGTTGCCAGGTCTCACAAGAGTTTGGTCCTGAGACAGAAACAGGGCTCAAACAAAGTCATTTTTTTCCTGGTGTGTGTGTCTGAAAAATGTCATTTTAGGGTCAGAATGTTCAAGAGATATATCTTGTGAAAAAATGGCTCCAATATTTACTTTGGTGACTACGGGGAGAAAGAATCGACACAAAGACAGGAAACTACTCAGAGTTGGGGCGTCTTGATTCTAAACCGTCTCTGAAGTATGTTTTCATTTGCTCATACACATGTCATACACATTAATAATATTAATAACTAAAGGAACTACAATAATACAAATACAAAGCGCTATTTATTCTAACTTCCCCTTTTTTATTTCCCTGTGCAATGTTTTACTTGAATATGTCTGAGGTTTTAGAGTAGTCCAATGAACAGACTATGAGATCAGTGATAATGTCATATTTCTTCTGTGTTACACACTATATAGCCTACTGTCTCAAAATCAATCTCAAATCAGGTTTGTTCATGAATAATTATCTGCAAATTATTATTATTATTGCATAAACCACATAATGTCATTGTGAACAACAAAACAAAAACAATCAACAAAACGAAAATATAAATTAATTTATTTATTTTGGAAGATTGTTTGTAGCTCCATTTTTATTTTATTTTTATTTTTACACTTTAAAAAACCTTTTTCGTCAATGATCCAACTATCTACCACTGCCATGTGGTTCAAGATAAGAGAGCTCACCGCTCCTCCATCTTTTTAAACATTTAAACGTAGATAAGGTAAGCCTGTTAAATAAGTTAGTTATTAGAACACAGCAGTTGCTAGTAAGGAATGTTTTGCCAGTTTCGGTAAAAAAAGCCCTTGGTTTACTGTCGACCCCTCGTGATAGTCCCGCACAGCATCTAACGTTAACTGTTAACTAACTCTACAAACTAACGTTATTAACGTTATAATTAACGTTACTCATAATGCGCAATTCGCAATGTAACGCTAGATTAACCTGCTTGTAGCCTCCGCAATAAAATACTGCAATTCTGTCATGTGGATATGACAGAACATCACGCGTAGGGACTGGGCCAAGGAGGGGTATAACGTTACCCGTTATGTTGTTGTTTTTTTTCTGCTTCAGCGGAAGCACTTCAGAATAACATTAACGTTACCCATAATGTACATTTCGCTATACCGGTACTGATAAACCTGCTGCTTGGCAACTCCGCAATAAAATACTACTCTTCTGTCATGTTTAGCTATATATACTTTTTTTAAATAATATGGCCCATTCATATGAAAGAACGTCACGCATCCGGACTGGGCTGTTAACTCGAATAACCAAGCCAGACCACCCTAAACCGGGGCAAAAGGATAACGTTTTGATAGCAGCAACAACAACGCAGCGTAAGTAAAGTTAGCTAACCTTAAGTTAGATAATGTTCCTTACTCGTGCCATACAGTGCCACGAAAAGGTAACGTTACCCGTTCTGCTGTTATTTTTTATTTTTTTTTGCTTCAGCTGACCAAACGGAACGTTAACCATGGACAACACACGCCGTTTTGCACGAAAGTATATCCTTTAAACTACAATTTATTCTACAGCATGTGTTAACGTATTTACTTACCCTTCCATGGATTCCACAGCTTCGCCATGACGAATCCTTTCGGTAAAATTAATAAATCACCTTATCCCGTTAGCTCTTCATCCTAGCGTCACTTAGCAGCCTTTCAGCCAGCGAGCCAATCAGCGGGCAGAATACTTCCCATCATTTCCGGTTTTTTCACATCAAGAGCAGAGCCATAGAGATATAATGGTGCGTTCTATGGCAAGCCTTTTTAACATTTAACAGCTTGACTGGATATGTGTTGCAGATATCTGTAATTCAGTTTTACCTAGTCAAAAAGAACATTTCAGATATCCGCAACTACATTCTTCCTATCCATAATTGTCATTTCAGATATCCACAAAGACATTCTTCCTAGGACAAATGACGTCACTTTTGACATTCATTTGAATGGGGTTTATCCTTACAGATATCTACAATTCAGATATCCACTATGTGAATTACGGATATCTGCAACTGAATTGTAGATATCTGTAATTAGGGCCGGAGCGCCGACAGCGGCGAAGGCCCTATTGAAACTGAAGGAATTATTAGGGCCCGAGCGACGACAGCGGCGAAGGCCCTATTGAAACTGAAGGATATTTTTTTTTCTTTCTTTCTTTCTTTCTTTCTTTCTTTCTTTCTTTCTTTCTTTCTTTCTTTCTATTATTTTCCCGTCAAATGAATTGGCTTTTTGAGGGGCTTAACATATTCAAAAACTCACCAAATTTGGCGGCCGCATCAAGTCTGGTGAAAATGTACGTATTTTAAGGGTTTCGGGAATAGGCGCACAAAAATGCTCGCTAGCCCCCCTAGAAAGTTACGAAAATTGAGCCCCTGCAGTGCGTTTAACGTAGACTCACGAAACTTGGTACACATATGTAACATGTCAAGATGTACAAAAAACTTCATTAGAGCCATACCCTAAACTCAACAGGAAGTCCGCCATTTTGATTTCAAAGTTCGAAATTAGTGTGATTTTGGCCATTTCCACATGTCGTACTTTAACGAACTCCTCCTAGAGATTTCATCCGATCAACTTCAAACTCGGTCTGTGCCATCTTAAGAAGTTGTTAAAAGAAAAACTTTTCGTCATAGGGCGTGGCCGTGGCGGGGCGGCCATTTTGTGCGTTCCGCCGCCGAAACAGGAAGTGGGTGTAACTCGAGTGTACGTTGTCCGATTACCTCAAAACTTTTCAAGATTCATAAGAGTCCAACCCTGAGGACAAATGAAGGCCGATATTTACTTAAAGACATAGCGCCTTCTAGTGGCAACAGGAAGTAGGCCTAAAAGTCAAGGTGCTATACTTTAACGAACTCCTCCTAAAGATTTCATCCGATGGACTTCAAACTTGGTCTGTACCATCCCAACACCTTAGCGATGAAAAGTTATTAAAAGAAAAACTTTTCGTCAGGCGGTGTGGGCGTGGCGTGGTGGCCATTTTGAGTGTTTAGCGATGAACAAAGAAGTTGTTGATCACTGATAATGTCATATTTCTTCTGTGTTACACACTATATAGCCTACTGTCTCAAAATCAATCTCAAATCAGGTTTGTTCATTATATAATTATCTGCAAATTATTATTATTATTGCATAAACCACATATTGTCATTGTGAACAACAAAACAAAAACAATCAACAAAACGAAAATCTAAATTAATTAATTAATTTATTTATTTTGGAAGATTGTTTGTAGCTCCATTTTTATTTTATTTTTACACTTTAAAAAACCTTTTTCGTCAATGATCCAACTATCTACCACTGCCATGTGGTTCAAGATAAGAGAGCTCACGGCTCCTCCATCTTTTTAAACATTTAAACGTAGATAAGGTAAGCCTGTTAAATAAGTTAGTTATTAGAACACAGCAGTTGCTAGTAAGGAATGTTTTGCCAGTTTCGGTAAAAAAAGCCCTTGGTTTACTGTCGACCCCTCGTGACAGTCCCGCACAGCATCTAACGTTAACTGTTAACTAACTCTACAAACTAACGTTATTAACGTTATAATTAACGTTACTCATAATGCGCAATTCGCAATGTAACGCTAGATTAACCTGCTTGTAGCCTCCGCAATAAAATACTGCAATTCTGTCATGTGGATATGACAGAACATCACGCGTAGGGACTTGGCCAAGGAGGGGTATAACGTTAACCGTTATGTTGGTTTTTTTTTTCTGCTTCAGCGGAAGCACTTCAGAATAACGTTAACGTTACCCATAACCCTTGCCCATTGCCCATCGCTAAGGTGTTGGGATGGTACAGACCAAGTTTGAAGTCCATCGGATGAAATCTCTAGGAGGAGTTCGTTAAAGTATAGCACCTTGACTTTTAGGCCTACTTCCTGTTGCCACTAGAAGGCGCTATGACTTTAAGTAAATATTGGCCTTCATTTGTCCTCAGGGTTGGACTCTTATGAATCTTGAAAAGTTTCGAGGTAATCGGACAACGTACACTCGAGTTACACCCACTTCCTGTTTCGGCGGCGGAACGCACAAATCTGTAACTTTCATTCTGCCTAGTCAAAATGTAATTACAGATATCTTGAATTTGAGTTTTGACTAGGCAAAATTACGTTGCAGATATCTGTATGCAAATTAAGCCCGCATCCCACTTTAGGCGGAGCACCTGTTAACTTGTAATTAGCACTGATTAGCACCATGTCGGAGCAGCCAGAGGCCGAAGGAGTTTTTAATCATCTTTTTAATGCTGCAGCCCGTGCAAGACAGGAGCTGGCAGCGAGAAATAATTATTCAACGTTACTTTCCACAACAAGACGACTATTTCGCCGGCAAGTTCATCGAGTTCGGGGTAAGTTTTCTTTTTTAACATCAGAATTGCTAATGTGCTTGCAGAAGTTCGGGGTAGCTGTTTAATAATATGCTAACTTAAAGCAAAACCGTTGCCAAAATGCATTCTAGGGTCTTTGTGAATGTACTCGAGTCAAATGTCTGTTTAAAATTATACTTAACTACGACAAAAACTGCACTTTTTAAGATTGACGGTTGTTTAGTTTCAGGGTCAACGCTAGGGGCACTACTAGCACCAAAATCGCTATTTTTAAAATACTAGCTAGCTAGATGGCTAGCTAAGACCACTCGACACAACATGACACTTTGCTTGTATATTATAAGGGTCCCTACTAAGGGTGTGACGAGATCTCGTTTTACGAGATCTCGCGAGATTAAAACGTGACGAGACTTCTCGTCGAGGTGAAAAGTTGTCTCGTGAGGCGATGTGATGTCATCGTGATGGAGCGTGAAATTACTATTGAAGATCCCCCTGCCACTTTTAAATCATTTGTGTGCAAACATTTTGGTTTTCCTGTGGAAATAATAAACGGCGAAAGAGTGACAGACAAGACGAACACAATATGTAAATATTGTAAGAAAAAAATGCTGTATACCGCGGCTAACACAAGCACTATGCAAAAACACTTACAGCACCACCACAGCTCTCTACCAACTACAGCACCCGCGACGAAAACATTAAAAGGCCAAACAACTCTAAAAGCCTTTGCATCTCTGCCACCGGTAAGTGCAAGAGCCACGGCAATAACGAGGGACATAGGCGTTTTCATTGCAGCTGATATGAGGCCATTTTCTGTGGTGGAAAATGTCGGATTTCGGCAACTCCTAAATATCCTTTGCTGTTTCCACTTGCCAAAGCATACCTTTCCATCCCTGCTACCTCAGTTCCAAGTGAGTGTGTTTTTTCTACTGCAGGAGACATAGTTACTGCCCAAAGGTCTCAACTGCTGCCAGAAATAGTCGACATGCTTATATTCTTGAAAAATAACATGACCATATCTTAGGCTGTTCTGTGTAGTTTATCTTATAGAAAAAAATTGTTTCTGTTTGCACTTGTAGTTTTGAGAGAGCAGTACTTTGGTTATTGATACACTTACTGTTTGCATTTAAACAGTTTCTGTTGTTTACACATTTATTTTATTTATACTGTTTGTTTTTTTTATGTTCGATTTGTGGAAAGGAGTTAGATTTCACAGGGCAGAAGCCAGTTGGTAGATTTTATACAAAACATTTTGCAGTGTTTGCATGTCCTTTACTGCATATGATTCATTAAAATAGTAAAAAAAAAGTTAAATAACATTCATCATTAATAGTTGATATCAAAAGGCACCTAAATTGTTTTGCATTTTGTGATTTTTCAGTTGAATAAAAAAACTATTTTCCATTCATATATTTCATCATTGAGGATTTCTTTAAAAAAAAATTTAAAATCTCGTCTCGTCTCGTTCTCGTGAACCCAATCTCGTGATGTGTCTCGTCTCGTGGAGTAAGCGTCTCGTCACACCCCTAGTCCCTACACATGAACTGTAGCATTGAGAACATTGTTCGTGTGCGAAGAGTTTGCTTAAAAGACGTTTTTGTTAGCGGAGGACTCAGCTAGCTACCTCATGTTGTCTTCCGGTTACTGCCATATGTAGCTAGCTATCTAGCGAAGTTCCAGTGTTAAAAACGTTATTTTAAGTAAACTCCTTGTACACGAACAATGCTCTGGTTCAAGTGCAGCTTTTGTTGTCAACACCCTTTTTAAACGAATGTTTGACTCGTGTACATTCACAAAAAGACCCTAGGTTGTATTTTGGCCATGGTTTTTGGTTTCCTAGCTTGTTTTGCTGGGTTTACTTATCTTGCTTCCTTACTGTAAAGTTATTTGTAGCATAATGTACTGGCCTGATGTACCAGCCTCCATAAATATGTACGCTTAACGCTCAAAAATCATTTTAGCCAAGAATGACTGCTGACAGTTATGTATTTGTGTTTACAGGAGGATCTGGTGGCCGCAGGGAAAACCCTATTTGGCAAGCAAAACTTTTCCTCCTTCCAGGGCTACATAATGGTTTTCTGCCTTCCACAAAAGAACTTGAGGAACTGGCTAAACTTGGATTAGGTAAATGTGAGATTGAAGCACATAATAATTGAGTGTTATTTACTTTTACACCTTATCTAACCTTCTTGCAAAGGAAGCTATGGAATGAGCTGCTTTGAATTTTGTTGGCTTGACCCTGTCTGGTCCCATTTGTTATACTGTCTCTATATTGGGAAACATTTGACTATGTTAAAATACATTTAGCATTTGTTTTAAAGAAATATTATAGAGCAGTTTACTCTTTGATGCATTTTCATAAATTCCCATGTAGCCATTTTAATAGTTAACACCTATGCAACACTTTCTCATGCCAAGGCATCACTTTGAAAGTGTCCAGGAATACCTGCCAATGAAACCTTTTGCATCAACTATCTGAAGTTAGTCAATGGTGGTTATGGTTAATGTGTGAGGATTTGGGTGGTGCATTCAGAGGCTAAACTACACCATATAACGTATGTTTATGTTCTTTCACATATTATGCTCAAATGTGTGATGGCCTTGTGAGTGAGAGTGTAGGGTTTGTTTAGTTTTAAAGCTGTAAACTTATTAGAAACACAAATTATTTTAGACTACTGTGGTAGTCATACAGGTCTACTTTTGGGGTTTGGCAACACTACGATTATGTCTGGATGCCTTGATTTGTGAAATTTATTGTCTTTGAAACTGTTTACTTGAACATTGTAGGAGTCAGGGCAAGATCTCTCAGGACTGCTAGGAGTCCTGAAAGATCTTGTATATAGCAACTAATGAATGTTACTTTGCCACTAGGAACAGATTATACTGATGTTTACATTTCCATTTTTAGGAAAACCTGTGCATGAGTCAACAGAGGCTGGACGCACAAACTCAAAGATTGGGTTAAACTGGAGTTTATCTGAATTGAACAACTTTGTTTGCCAAAGCTACCCTGGCGTCAGTTTAAATTTGGTAGGCTTTGAATTGGCAAGGACAGGCAAAGGACGCAAGATCCAGAAATTACAAGTTAGTTCTGTGAAGGAATTAAAAGCAGTTGTTGGCAAAAGCAGACTTTACATCGTGCCATGAGCCACTGTCTTGCAGGTATGGAATTATATACCCAGGGATTTATCATCTCATGCGAGCCTGTTAAGATCGAGCTAACAGAGGAATCAGTCTCATACAGCGTCAACACGCCACGCAGAGTTCCGTTTCCGCACCTTCCAAAAGTGGAAAAGGAACTAAAGCATATGCTGAGCCTTGACATACCCGACAGACTGGTGTGCCCCAATGGTGCCTGCTCCAAAACACAACAAGGACGAGGTCAGAGTGTGTGTGGATTTGAAACGCTTGAACAAGGGAGTGAAGCGCGAACGTTACATTTTGCCCACACTGGACAATATAACACCTAAGCTGGCAGGAGCCAAGGTTTTCTCCACTCTGGATGCCTCTAGTGGGTTCTGGCAAATTCCATTGGACCCCAGCTGCCAAATATTGACAACCTTCATTACCCCAATGGGCCGTTTTTGCTTCAAACGTCTGCCATTTGGCATTACATCAGCGCCTGAGATCTTCCAGCGGCTGATGACCGACCTGCTCAAAGGCCTAGAAGGGACCATCGTTGTGATGGATGATATCCTGGTTTATGGATCTACAAAAGAGGAGCATGACCGCCATCTCGACATGGTGTTGCGGACGGTTAAGGCATCCGGTCTCAAGCTCAACAAGGCCAAGTGTCACTTTGGAAAGACTGAACTGCGGTTCTTTGGACACATCATTAGCGCGGAGGGGGTGAAGCCTGATGAGAGCAAAGTGGAGGCTATCGCTCAGATGTCCAGTCCCTCCAACGTGGAGCAGCTGCGGCAGGTGCTTGGACTGGTTAACTATGTTGGAAAATTCCTGCCGGGCCTGTCTACAGTGTTGCATCCGCTCACTAACCTGCTCAAGAAAGAGACTGCGTGGGTTTGGGGTGAGCCTCAGGAGCAAGCATTTAAAAAAGCGAAAGCAATGCTCATGGTTGCACCAGCCCTTTGTTATTACGACGCCAACAAACCAACAGTGGTCAGCGCCGATGCCAGCAGTTATGGCCTTGGTGCTGCCCTGTTACAGGACCACGATGGAGAGTTGCGGCCTGTTGCCTTTTGCTCACGCACACTCACGGATGCGGAGAAGAGATATTCACAGATTGAAAAAGAGTGTCTGGCATCGGTCAGGGCTTGTGAACGTTTCGCCCGCTACATCCAAGGTATGGGCCGGGTTCGCTTACAAACTGACCACAAGCCACTGGTGCCATTGATTAACTCGTACGATCTGGACAAAATGCCACTACGATGTCAGAGACTGCTTATGCGCCTCATGCGCTTCAACGTTACTGCCGAACATGTTCCCGGTAAGCAGCTAGTAGTCGCAGATACGCTCTCCAGACATCCACCGAAAGACAGTTGCGTGCCTGAAACAGAAATGCAAGTAAAAGCAAATGTGAACACTATGGTGGCTAGCAAACCAATAAAGTCACCTAAGCTTGAGGATATTCGCAGGGTCACACAAAGTGATGCTGAACTTCAAAAAGTAATCACATTCATCAGAAAAGGGTGGCCTCGCAAAATGGCGGAGGGCTCACCACTGCGTGGGTACTATGCAGCCAGAAGCCACTTATCAGAGTCGGACAGTCTGGTCCTATACCACGACCGCATAGTAGTTCCAGCAGTACTCAGAGCTGGAGTCCTAGACCAACTGCACATAGGTCACCAGGGTCTCACCAAGTGTCGGGAGCGAGCCAAGTTGACAGTTTGGTGGCCAAGCATCGGAGCACAGATCACAAGCAAAGTGAAATCATGTGACTTTTGCAGAGAACACAAACCTACACAAAGACGGGAACCACTGGTGACCACTCCCCTGCCCAGTGGCCCATGGCAAAGGATTGCTGTTGACCTGTTCGAGCTAAAGGGTAAGACCTTTCTTGTCGCTGTCGATTACTTCTCTAAGGACATTGAGATTGCTTCCCTACCCGCCATTACCAGCAAGCAGGTTATCGACAAGCTCAAGCACATTTTTGTGAGATGGGGCATCCCGCTGGAACTGATCAGCGACAACGGGACACAGTTCACATCAGCAGAGTTCCGTGATTTCAAACAGAGGTATGGTTTCACTCACATTACCTCCAGCCCACATTACCCCCAGTCGAATGGAGCTGCGGAAAGGGCTGTTCAGACTGCTAAGTACATCCTCAAACAGCCGGACCCCTGCTTGGCCCTTATGGGTTATCGCTCTACACCAATCGCAGCAACAGGTGAAAGTCCAGCACTGCTCATGACTGGTAGACAGATCCGTACTACTGTTCCGGTCCTGAAAAAGACGTTGCTGCCACGTCCGTTCAACTGGAACCAAGTCTACACGAAGGACGCAACAGCAAAGGGTTCATACAGGTTCTACCATGACCGCAGGCATTCGGCACGCGCGCTCCCTGAACTTCACCCTGGTCAGGCTGTTAGAGTGAAGCTCGATGGGGAGAGCGGTTGGACGACACCTGCCAGGGTCATCAGTAAGTCTAAGGAGCCGAGATCCTACCTCGTGGAGATGGACAATGGGAACGTCACCCGTCGGAACAGGGGTCATCTCCAGACTGTTCCGGGGACCGAATCTCCGGAGGAACAGCAATGTGCTCAGCCTCAGCCGGACATCGGTTCCCCGCTGAAAGATGTGGCTGCGCCGCCGGAATCACTAGTGAGCCAGCTACCAGCAGGCCCTTCCCCAGGGTCTCCCCTTCCACCATCCACTCCTGTGAAAAGGACTTCCAGGGGTCGTGAGATAAGGGTGCCTCTTAGGTTACTAGACAGAGATGTTCAAAAGGGCAGAATAACCCCTTTCAGGACTGAGGGTAGTCTACCCCTGTGAGGTCCTGCACCGTTTGGAGATTGTTTGCCAAGACCCAATAACAAAAGAAAAAAGACAGATGTTATTTGATAGCAAAGTTTTGCATTTATCTTTGTTATATTGTTTAACACAATTTAAGGTTTAATTGATGTTGCAAAATGCAGATGTTCGAGATCTTGTTATTGCTAACTTCCAAAAGGGGGAGATGTTTTGAGATTTTTTTTTTCTTCTTTATATTAAAGAATAAAAACTCAATACACTTGGATTAATACATTTTTCATTTTTATTAAACAATGAGTGACACAAGGACAAGTACAGAAAAAATGAATACGGTGGGGAAAGGAGACAATTTAAAAAAAAAAGCAATACAACTAAGATTCACCGCTGGCACCACTGGTTATAAAACCCTTCAGCAAATGCAGATTCTACTGCCTAACATCTGCACGCTGCAAAGGAGGATACAGCATGTAAAGCTGGAGCCAGGAGTTTTGGGGGTTAGTGTTTGAGATGCTGAGTGTTTAATAAAACAAATCCTCTCCACATATATCAGGCTGAGGTTTGTGGGACAAAAAACAAGTGGGAACAAGTATGAATAAGAGCAACAAAGTAGAGCCAGGAATATGGGGAATAGTATAAGTGATTAATTAACAAAAAGTATCCTCCACATATATCAGGCTGAGGTTAAGGATTCAATCATAGTGCATCAGGGTAAACAGCCGTGATAAGGGGTACCTTGGCAGCAAGAGTCAGACTAAGAAGGCAATTTCAACACAGCAGACTTCCTCACATAAGGTTATAACATCTAGTCCACTGCCAAACACCTTACTGGTTGCCATGGATGTATTTGGCCTCTCCATCCCCGGCACACCGTCCGCAGCCCGCAGTCTCCTCTTATTTCAGCAGCCACCACCAGCAGTCGTCGCCAGCACCAGTAGGGCTGCTGGAATATGGAAAGAAATATGATCATACTTATTTCGGTCAATATTGAAATCACGATAATTTAACACGATTACTTGTTGACTTCTGGAAAGATGTTGCAATTATTGAACTTAAAAAAACAGTGGAAAACGTTAAATAAATCAACAGTAAAAAAAAAAAAAACACAACTGTGAAATTTGCCTTAATACTTTTTCATATTTAAAATTATGTCATTGTCATATGTCACTTACTGATATTTTGTGTGTGGAATAACTTGTATTCATACATGAAATCCAACAGCCCTTTCAAGGGTATAATTAAACAAACGCAACCTTATTTCTAGACAGGGACGTCACTAGGATTGAAAGACAGGGGGGGCTATGCAAAACTTTACCTTGTAAAATCTTACTTACAAAGGTTATTCTAATGTTAGCTTTTAGATACTTCAAAGCTGCATGGGGGGGAACGTACTTAGGCCAGACCTGCTGAGTCTGATATTTTTGTTGCAATGAAGTTGCGAGAGACTGAAAATTGCAAAAAAAAAAGATTTTTTTGTGTATACTATACTTTAAAAATAAAAACCAGGGTGAGTGGTTGAATTTGCATCGCAAATTCCTGGAGGGACTGATATGTATGTATGTTCATGTAGAGCCTAGCCTACAAAATCTACATACTGTATAACAATGTAGAAAGTTAAGTTGGTCAGAATATAGCATATATAATAAATATCATAAAATAATTTAATTTAGGCTATGCCTTTGTACCTAGACCTGCCAACAAATGCCTGTTTAGGAAGAAAACAAAACGCCTCACATTTTCTTAGCCCTGTAGACCAGTGGTTCTCAAACTTTTAGACATCAAGGACCCCTAAACTGAAATGCCGACTAGACCACAAACCCCCATTTGATTAGATTTTGTCCAGGGGTCCCCATTTTATAGGATTTTTGCTTTTAGATGTTTTATTACAGAAAGTCTATGAATGAATCTATGAAACGTGTTAATTATGGATGGAATTGTAGTGAAAATAAGTTATTTCACTTTTTGCTGGAGACCTCCTCAATGACCCCTGGGGGTCCCTGGGCCACACTTTGAGAACCATTGCTGCAGACCACTAACATAACTTATGCTGCAGACCACTAACATAACTTACCTCAATCAAGCCAATTCCCTCAGAATCAGCTGCCCTGCCAAACTCCTCTCTCTCTCTCTCTCTCTCTCTCTCTCTCTCTCTCTCTCTCTCTCTCTCTCTCTCTCTCTCAATATCGTCCAGTATCCACCAGCTCAATAAATTGAAGGATATAACAGTATAATAGCATTAACAGTGACACTATAACATTTAGTTTTCAGTGACAACATTCTGTGGGGACTGTTAATACTATAGAGATAGCATGCTATATTAATGGCAAATAATAGAGAACTTCGGATAACTAACTAGGTTAGGTATTTCTTGTATTTCACTCTAGCTAGACTAACTTACAATTTCACTCTGTAGCCTATCACTCACTCTGTGTGCAGTAGCAAGTTCAGACAAAAAAAAAAAAGACACCAATGAGACGTGACGGGACGGTGTAGCCTATCATCTTCCAGCCCAGTCACATCCGTCGACTCTTTGTACTTCTGTTTAAATTTCGAATTTCCGTTTTTTTTGTAACTGGATATATTATTTGTTGTTTCGAAATATGAATTTGGATAACCTTAGCGATAGTAAGAGGCTTGCTACAGTTGCATTTCGAGTGATAAATCGGCGAAAACAACGTTTTATTTCTCGGATTTCCTGCTTTGTTTTAATGCGGCCAGGCGCTCTCTCTCTTCAGTCCCTCTCTACCTCGCTCGTCCACATACCGTTACGTGCACGCGGGCTCGTCGAGCCTCCGTCTCGGCCTTTTCCACCAGCTGACACTTAGTGAAATATAAATAAAACAGACAGACTGCAGTGCACGACGACACAAACAGATGAATGGTGAAGGAAGATTGATTCAAAGTAGTGAGTGATACAAAAAAGTTTTTACAAAGTGAAAAAAAAAAAAAAAAAAAAAAAAAATATATATATATATATATATTATTGTGGAAATGCTGTTCTACAGCATTCCAACTATTGTTATTCGGTTTTCTCTTTCACTCCCTCTCTCCCTTACTTCTTCTGTCCTCCCTCCAGGGTCATTTGTGATTTCATCCATGTATATAGCCCGTTTCTTTTCAGGCAATATATCCACCTCTCAGCTCTTTAGGGTCATGCTTGTTTGTTCTACGCAATGGATATGGCTGATAATAATACAAAGTCTTTAAACTTTCAGCCTTTTTAGTCAATTTTAGTCAAAGTTGCTGTCTTTCTTTTCCTCTCCTCCCTCTCTCTCTCCTTCTCTCTTTATTCTCTTTCTCTCCTCTTCTTGTCTCTTCTCTCCTGCTCTCCTTTCTTCTCTCTTTCTCTCCTCTCTTTCCTCTCTTTCTTCTTGTTCAGACCCATTCTTTTCACCTAATAGCCTACTGTATATTTCAGGTCATCTCAGCTAGATTGATGCTTTTTCATTCTATGCAGTGTATATATCTGATAATAATGAAAATATTTCTTCTTTCAGCCTTTTCAACTTTCATCTTTAACAGTATTACAGTATTAATTTGTTTCATATTTCTGCATATGTGAGTCATTATCAGTTAGAAAATCTACTCAGACCTCACAATGTTCTACATATTTTGTCATTATTCAACCTTTAATGCAAACAGTTCAGTTTAGCATAAACTGTTAACTTTTTAATGAAATTCATACTTATTAAAACGATTTCCGCTTTTTCAACTATTTTCACTACTTCAACTTCTTCTTACGGATTTAAGCTATTCAACCAGTTTAGCTTTAGCATTTCAGCTATTCAGCATTCCCACGCATTTTCTAGTTTTTCTTATTATTTGGGGGGGCTTAGGAACATTTTTGGGTAGTTTCAGCCCCCCTAAAACAGGCCTAACGACGTCCCTGTTTCTAGACCCAGTACTCAGCTGACTAAGCTAACACCGTCAGGTTCAGTAGATAAAACCTAAATAAAACCCGTCCTTAATCAACCTTAATGATCCTAGTAATCCAACATCAATAACTAACTAAATCAAAGGTGTCAGAGATTCACTACTGAACTTCGTAATTGTTGGTGTAACGATAACTTCACAGCTGGCGAAGTCAAGCTAACAAACGAGCTAACAAACTAGCAGGCAATCGGTCGGCTACCAAGATAAAAAATCTCCCAAAACTGGCAACAGAAAAGCTGACAAATGTTTATTACTCATAAAAATCTCCTCTATAACATCTAACAAGTCCTAAGAGATCCAAGTGGTGGAAAGTATTAAAAGATTCTGAAATCCACAATTTCCCATTGCCGCACATTGTTAAGAGGAGACACTGCAGATGAATATGGGGAAAAATATGTTAACTAACAGATATCACCATGAAACTTCCCCAGTTTATGAAATATTATTTAAATTTTTTTTCAGTACATGCAGTCAGAGGTACAGAAAATTAATGATAATCTAACTAGTAAGGAGATTATGTTTTATTTATTTTAATCAGGTTTGTTTAAAGTGTGACTGAATGATGTTAGTTCGTTTGCGCAACCATGTATTTGCTAAAACAATGAAAATATTTGAAAAACAGTTATGAACAAGCAATGATACAATCCTTTAAAGCTGTTAAAGTGTAGCAGAATTCAGTCACATGTGACAGATTTTCTTTAATGTGTCTTGGAGCTGCTGCAGACAGTGCTGTCAGAAATTTCCTCTAAGTCTCTCTCATTTGGTGGAACCACCCAAAATGGTCTCTGACGGCAGAAGAAAGCATACGAAATGTGTTGGTGCTCAGATACATATTTCTTGTGGAGGTTGAGCAAGGAATCAGACAGTAGCCTCCTCTGTCTCTTAATCTTCTTGAGAGTTAGTGTGTTCTTCCTCCCTGTAGTCAGTCTGCTGATGTCGTCCCTGAGAAAAAATTGTCTGACAAATTTTTGAGTCTCCTTCCGTATGCCAGTTTTTTGAACTTGCTCTGTTTTTCTGATGATTCGAGAATGACAACCGATGAGCTTCTTGCAGTATGTCTTGCATTTATATTTTTTTGATCACCTTCTCTGATACCAGCTGTGCAAGACTTTGTTTTGACTTTGTGTCTCTAAAACTTTTGTATTTGTGTTTTCAGCGCTCCCAAAACAGCAAAGTGATATTTCAGGGATTTTCTGACACTGGTGTTGACTCGCTGACCTTGAAGAACTTTTTGTGTTTTAACTTCTGGGCTGTCGAGATTTGCATGCTGCAGTCGTGCGTTACGTTTCTTCCCCTTTTCATATCTTCGTTTCCAACCAATGATCTTGTCTTTCAGTTTCTCTATTTCCCTTACACCAAACCCAGTGTAAACATCAGGATATTCGGCATAATACTGGTATGTTGAATCACTTCTTTTCACATTGCCACTAACAAATCCACTACAGGAACTTTGGACTTCAAACTCTCTTTAAGGAAAATTAAGGAATCAAACAATATGGATTTTGCATACTCACAATATGATTTACAGAACACTGAGATTGACATCGACCCTGAAAATAACTTCTTTACGAGATCTGTTAACATGTCAATATTATACAGAGGATCATTACAATGGCAATTTCAAAAATGTTAATACATTCTCAGTAATCCACTTCAATAGTAGAAGCCTTTATGCAAACTTTGACAACATTAAGAGCTACTTAAAATCATTTCTAAATCCATTCAGTGTGATTCTAATAACAGAAACATGGATTAAATTACGGTCAGTAACTTAAATTATGGTTATAAAATGATTGAAAATATGACTATGGTGGTGGATGATATACTTGAATGTCTCACTATTGAAATTGTAAGGACAAAAAAGAAAAATATAATTGTAAGTTGTATTTATAGAACACCAGGTTCCAACATAGATGTGTTTAATAATTGGATGGAGGAGCACTTTTCACACTCAAATCAGAAACTTATGTTTGTTGGGGGTGATCTTAACATTGATCTGCTAAACCCAAATAAACATAAAAAGACTGACGAATTTATTAATACTCTATTTAGTATAGGTTTGTTTCCTCTAATAACTAAACCCAGTAGAATTACAAACCATAGTGCTACATTCATTGATACTATTTTTTCCAATGAAATAGAAAGTAATACAGTCAGCGGATTAATGATAAATTATATCACTGATCACCTCCCAGTTTTTGTTTTTGTATTAAATAAAAATGAATATCAAAAAAATGAAGAGGATTTCATGTATTGGTTTAGTAGGGTAAAAACAGAAAAAACTATTGAAGTATTTAAAAAGGATTTATTAATGCAAGATTGGAGTATCATATATAGACAGAATGACTCTAACAAGGCATATGATGAGTTTGTGCGAGTATTTCAAAAAGTTTATGATAACAACTGCCCAATAAAAAAATTTTTGTAAAAAAGAAAGTACAAAGAAAACAAATGGATGTCTAAGGGATTACTGAATGCTTGCAAGAAAAAAAATTTACTTTACAAAAAATTTATAAAAGATAAAACAAAAGAAGCGGAGGATAAATATAAGAAATATAAAAATAAATTGATCGATATTATATGAAAATGTAAACAGGATTATTACAACAAATGGTTGGATAGCAATAAGAATAATAGTAAAGGTTTATGGAATATTTTAAATAGTTTAATTAGAAATAAACCTAGAAGGATCAATTACCCACAATACTTCAGAGATGAAGACAAAACTATAAATAATAGGAAGACTATAGTCAACACATTTAACAAATTCTTTGTAGATGTTGGCCTGAACCTTGCTGCAAATATTGCAACTGTTGGAAGCTATAAGTGCAAGTTAATAGACACAAATCCAAATACGTTGTTTCTTAAACCTGTGGAGGAAAACAAGATTTTGGATATTGTTAGAGGGTGTAAAAGTAAAACCGCGACAGATTATTATGATATGGATATGAAGACCTTAAAATGTGTTATTGAAAATATCTGTAAGCCGTTAACATTCATTTGCAACTTATCATTGCAAACTGGCCAATTTCCTGATAGTATGAAAGTAGCTAAAGTGATTCCTCTTTTTAAGGCAGGAGATAAGCATCTCTTTACTGACCATAGACCTGTTTCCCTTTTACCGCAATTTTCAAAAATCTTAGAGAAGGTTTTCTCTTCTAGACTTGATAGCTTTATTGAAAGAAATAAATTACTCGTAGATAACCAGTACGGTTTTAGGTATAATTGTTCAACTTCACATGCACTCTTTGATATCATTGATGAAATAACTAATGCTGTAGACAACAAGAAATTTGCAATAAGGTTATTTATTGACCTAAGTAAGGCATTTGACACAATAAATTATGATATTTTAATTAATAAGCTAGAACGGTATGGGATTAGAGGGGTAGCACTACAGTGGGTTACTAGTTATTTAAAAAACAGAAAACAATATGTGACATCAGGAGATTATCAGTCAAGTTATCAAGAAATGGTGTGTGGCTTACCTCAAGGTTACATTTTGGGTCCAAAATTGTTTAACATGTATATAAACGACATTTGTAAAACATCTCAAATACTTAGATTTATTTTGTTTGCAGACGATACAAATATTTTGGCATTTGGAAACGATTTACAACAACTGTGTCAAATTGTAAGCTTGGAACTCAAACGTGTTAATAAGTGGTTCAAACAAAATAAATTATCATTAAATCTGAGTAAAAGCAAAATGATGATATTTGGAAACGGTAATTCCAATGCTCAGGAAGCAATTAAGATAGAGGGTGTTGTTATAGAGCTGGTGCATGAAATCAAATTTCTAGGAGTTATTATAGATGATAAAATTACTTGGCACTCTCATATTAAATACTTAATCACTAAAATATCAAGAAGCATTGCAGTAATTGCAAAAGTAAAGCATATTTTAAACATCAAAGCTCTGCATACTTTATACTGTTCTCTAATCTTGCCCTATTTACATTATTGTTCTGTGGTATGGGGTAGTACTTATAAAAGCACATTAAAACCAACAGTAATGGTGCAAAAAAGAGCTATTCGACTAATTCATAAAGTTGGGTTTTTGGACCACACAAACTCATTATTTTTCAAATCTAAGATCATGAAGTTTTATGACATTGTTGAGTTCCAATCGATACAGATGCTATATAAAGCAAGGCACAAATTGTTACCAAGCCAAATACAAGGAAGGTTCCAAGAACGTACTGGTTGTTATGAATTACGTGATGATTTAAACTTTAGGACGCAGAAACATAGTACAACTTTGAAAAGTTTTAGCCTTACAGTTAATGGGGTGCATTTGTGGAATAAGTTGGAGATAGAGATGAAACAATGTCCAAATATCAACCTTTTTAAATATAGACACAAACAATAGATTTTCGAAAAGTATAAAGAAGAAGAAATGATTAGCCATTAGGAATATTTCTACCATTGGAAGTGAATATAATCCATTTTTGTTCTGTTTTGTATTTGTTTTGATTGTTATACTGTTTGTTTGATATTGTTTCGTTGTGTTGTTTTGTAATATGTTTTTTTGTACTATTGTATTATTTAATGGGGGGGGCGGCGCTTATAAGCTCTTTTGCTTCTGCCCACTCCCTTTGAGCAGAATGATAACTGCTCAAATAAACAAATAAACTAAACTTTGTTTCCTTTGTGCATCTCTACGTTGTCTCCTCCCTTGTTGTAGTTGTCTGAAAAGCAAAAATATTTTCTTTCATTTTTTCTCTCATTTTACCCTAGCTTGTTTCTCTCTTTTTCTGTGTGTGTGAGAGAGAGAGAGAAAGAGAGTGAGTGAGTGAGTGTGTGTGAGAGAAAGTGCGTGTGTGTGTGTGAGGTAGAGAGTGAGAGTGTATGTGTGAGTGAGTGTGTGTGTGTGTGTGTGTGTTTATTATGCAAATGCAGCATTATCTTAATAAATATGTGCTTTGCATAAATAACGGTGCTGGGCTTAATTAATCGATTTCAGTATTTTTCATTACTTCCCACCACTTGGATCTCTTAAGACTTTTTATATGTTATAAAGGAGACTTTTGTGAGACTAGATCAGTTAAGAGTTTCTGTTGCAATGTTTGTGGGGTCATGTTGCACAATGCCCTTATTATGGGGTTATGGCTAGAATGGAACCGTCTTCAGTAAATATTACATTACGTTTTCGCCTTTTTGCCTGGCGCGTGGGGGGTGGGGGGATAGGGATCTGGGTGTCCTACCCCTAAAAAAAATGTCAGATACTTTGTTCCTGCATTCTAGTGACTTTTAAAGAAGGAAAACAACTAAATAATAAATACACTACAACGGCATGTTAATGTTACATACTTTTAATAAGGTCTAGTTTTTGGTTCATGCCCCTACTCCAGCAGAGAATCAGGAGGACGGAGGGAGGCCCGGCCTACAGCCGACATTGAACACCTTTAATCGGGAGAATTGTCTGGCAGTATTATACTCGTGTTGACGTCGACACGTGTATCGGGTGCAATCTAGCACCACCATCCCCGCCGGCATCTGCCACATGAGCTGATCACAATACCAGTGTGCGTCAGCAGTGAGAGCTTAAATAAGGGACAAAGAAATTGTATACATTGTATACAGTTTGGAAATAAAACCTGAATAATGTCTTAACACTGTGCATGGCGCCTAAATAGTTTATGGCTTGCTAATGAAGGCTTTGTTCAATTTATCTCATCTGAAATAGTTACATTTTTGGAATACAATAAAACACCAGGCATAGCATGTTGTTTTCAACTATATGGGAATCCATGAAAGCATATCTAAGAGGACAAATTATCTCATATTGCGCCCAAAAGAAAAAGAGTGAAACAAGCACGGCTTAAGAAATTAACTGATGATAAATTACATATAGACACAATACTTGCACAAGCCCCATCACCAGACTTATAAAAGCAAAGACTGATACTTCAGACGGAATTCAATCTCCTTTCAACCAAACAATATCAAATGTCCTTAATAGAACACACCAAGATAGGCAGAATCCTTGCACACCAACTACGCCAAAAGGCTGCAGCCCAGTCTATATCTGAAATAACAGATGAGTTTGGCACCAAACATATTAACCGCTCTAAAATTAACCAGGTTTTTCATCAGTTATATTCAAAATTATACACTTCAGAGTCACATAAAGATGAATATCTTTTCAAGTCTTTTTTTGATAAATTAAAAATCCCCTCAGTAGGTGACCAAATAGCCTCTGAGCTGGAAAAACCATTCACAGAGGAAGAATTTCATTCTGCAGTTAAATCTATGCAAAATGGTAAATGTCCAGGACCAGATGGATTTCCTAGTACATTTTTCAAAACATTTGCTAAAGAATTAGCCTCTCTATTGCTCTCTACATTGAAAGAATCATCTGTATCTGGCTCACTCCCTCCAACTATGCGTCAGGCTGTTATATCCCTTATCCTTAAAGGGGTGATAGAATGCAAAACTGATTTTACCTTGTCATAGTTGAATAACGACAGTTCGGTGGGTAAATAGGACATACAAAGAAGCTCAAATCCCATTGACACCCCTTTACTATGAAAATTTCATATTTCGAAACTGCTGAAAACGGGCGAATCTCAACAAAGCTGGAAGTTAACGTCAGCCTCCCAGGACCTGTACCTTTGTCACACCCATGGGTGTATTAAGAGAACGGTCACGCGCTAACATTTACATAGGCTACACAACTGACCTGAGATCAGGTAATCTTCTGAATCTAGGCTATTCCATTACAAAATTCACTTCTGAAACTTTTTTATGCGAGAAATCAAATGTAAATCAAATGTAAAGCTCATATATGGGCCGTTTCACGAAAATGGATGGCTAATTGCAAATTTTGTCCGACTGTGTGTCGGAGTTTAGCGGCCGGTGCTGCCTGGGTTGCTACATCGCCGCTCTGCCTGTCCTCCTTCACAGACCCCGGCCTGCTGTGAGCTTGATTGAGCCACAAACAGCCCGCGGTTCTCCATACCTGCGCAAACTCACCGTTTTCTGGGTGACTGGACTACCAAACACCGCTGCCCTCACAGAGCTCCAGGGCCTGCAGCTCGCTGTTCTCCCTCCCCTCTTCCTGCCAAATGGCTAGTGTGTGTGAGTGAGAGCGCGGTCAGCGAGCTTGTTACACCCGCAATCTCTTACCGCAGGTTCCAGTTAATCTTATGATGGATATGTGTGTTGAGCTTTTTAAACAAACGATTGGGGAAATAAACGCCTCTTGTCCGTGAATCTCATTGATAGAGCCGGAGTGAGCTGGAGTCCATCAATGAGACCTAGCCTCCTCCTAACGAGACCTCTGAAATTCACCAAAATGCATTAAATTGAAATCCGAAATCGGACAAGTGTTAGCTAAGCTTTGTAAGACCTTGGGGAACCTGTAATATACATGCCGTGACGAAATTCAAACTGTAAATATACTATAGTTATGCCGAAAGTGTAGCTAGCTAGCTGCGATCTTTTCCCATTGTACTGAATGGGACACATAGCTAGCTAGCTGCTCCTCCTAACAAGACCCCTCACGTTCATAAAAATGCCTTAAATTCAAATCGGACTGTTAGCTTTTGTTAGCTTTGTAAGACCTTGGGGTAGCTGTGATATAAGTGCCATGACGAAATTCAAACTGTAAATATATTATAGTTATGCCGGCAGCCGGCCGCGGAGCCCCAGTAGTGCAGTAATCCACAAAGGGTGACTTTGCGCTGGGTATGGAGCCCAGCAATATGCCGCTTTCTAATCAGACTGTGTGGAGCTCCTAAAGTCCGACACGTCTTACCAAATTTGAATTAGCCATCAATTTTGTAAAACGGCCAATATTTGAGCTTTATATAGTTGATTTCTCACATAAAAAAGTCTCAGAAGTGAATTTGGTAATGAAACATTGCAGTGTCTGGAATAAGAGATTCTGTCGTGCGGCTCATCTAAATATTCATGAGCATACCATATTTGGAAGAAAAGCTCTTGTTACAAATAGGGCCAAAACATAGGGATGCATAAGGGCCCATAAAATATCAACCAGGCCATTTTCAGCCAAACAAATGTTACATACCCCATTAGGAGACCTTAAAGGAACACGCCGACTAATTGGGAATTTAGCTTATTCACCGTAACCCCCAGAGTAAGACAAGTCGATACATACCCTTCTCATCTCCTTGCGTGCTGTAACGCTGTCTGACGGTTCCAGCATTAGCTTAGCCCAGCACAGATCCTGCAGGTAACTGGTTCCAACTAGCCTACTGCTCCGAATTGTGACAAAAGTGACAAAATAACGCCAACATGTTCCTATTTACATGTTGTGATTTGTATAGTCTGGCGTGTACAAAAACAACGTAACATGAGACACAGCCGTCTTCTGACAGTAAACAAACCGGGAACTATATTCTCAGACAGGCTTGCTGCGAGCATATCACTCCGCCCAAGTACTATATTCTTCCGCCTGAGAATATAGTTCCCGGTTTATTTACAGTTAGAAGACGGCTGTGTCTCATGTTACGTTGTTTTTTGTACACACTGTGACTCTATAAATCACAACATGTAAATAGGAACATGTTGACGTTATTTTATAACTTATTCGGAGCAGTAGGATTGCTGGAACCATTCACTTGCATGTTCTGTGCTGGCCTGATGCTGCTGGAGCCGTCAGACAGCATTACAGCACGCACGGAGATGAGAAGGGTATGTATTATATGTTCTATCACCCCTTTAAAAAAGAGAAAAATCCAGTAGAATGCGGCTCCATTCCCTATTAAATGTCGACAGTAACATACTTGCTAAAATGCTGGCTCTAAGACTGGAAAAAGTACTTCCTTCATTGATTTCAGATGATCAGACAGGATTTATTAAAAATAGACAAATATCTTCTATTATACATAGATTACTTAATGTTCTGTACGATCACACTCTGCCCAAAGGCACAGAGGTATTAATATCCCTTGATGCAGAAAAAACCTTTGATAGGGTGGAGTGGGATTAACTTTTTTATACTTTGAGATGCTTTCGCTTTGGCCCAAAATTCATGCACTGGATTGAGACACTTTATTTTCTTTTTTTAATCTACAGCGTGGTACTAGGCAGGGCTGTCCTTTGTCACCCCTTCTATTTGCCCCAACAATAGAGCCGCTAGCTATAGCACTGCGAAACAGTGTGGATATCAAAGGCATAATGAGAGAAAGAGCAGAACATAAAGTGTCACTATATGCTGATGACATGTTGGTGTATATGACTGACCCCAGGACCTCTCTGCCAAAGATGTTTGATCTGTTGAACTCCTTTGGCAAGATATCAGGATATAAAATCAATGTGCAGAAAAGTGAGCTTATGTCTATTGATCCCACTTACCAGCTCACTACAATCCAGTCCCTGCAAGTTAAAATATGCACAAATAAATTTAAATATTTAGGTATTTGGATAACCCGTAAGTTTAAAGATCTCTATGAAGCCAATTTCTCTCCACTTTTAAATTGCTCAAAGAAAGATTTAGATCGTCGGAATCTCCTTCCCCTGTCGTTAGGGGGGAGAATAAATGTAATCAAAATGAATATTTTGCCTTGATTTTTGTTTCTTTTCCAGTGTATCCCCATCTTATTAACAAAGTCTTTTTTCATAAATGTAGATAAACTTTTGTCCAATTTTATTTGGAATGGTAAAAACCAGCGTATACGTAGGGGAAAAAACACCATGTCACCGATTACATGGTGGGCTTTCCCTACCCAATTTTCAGGACTATTATTGGTCTGCTAACATTAAAAACATAATGCATTGGATTTATTCCTCTAAGGCTGAAGACAGTCCCAAGTGGCTACAGCTCAAGCTGTAGCCACTTGGGACTGTCTTCAGCCTTAGAGGAATAAAGAGATGGGGACTCCAGTCTGAGACTCGGACTCGAGTCACACTTAAGTTGCACTAACAGCTGACTTCAGAGTTGACTCGGACTCGACCCAAAAGACTTCAGACTAGACTTGCGACTCAAGCTTCGAGACTCGTCAACAACCTGTTTTCATGCAATTATTGCTTTTTAAATCTAAATTTATTCATGCATTTCTATTTTCTTTTATTGGCGCATATACGTTGGGGAAACGTATGACGAGCTGCATGTCCCCTGCCCTTTGCCATAATGTGCAACATAACGCATGCGTTATGCCTTATGTGCGCGCACTCACATATAAAAAAAAATGCTTTGACGATGGCGACACCAAGTCCTCCCGGAGTTGTGCCTTTTGTCATTAGTTTTACTTTCAATAACTTCGTAAACAGTGGCATACTCATATTGACCCATCACCGGTCATTGCCATTTTTGGAGTAGTACCACAAAAACTTGGCAAAGACAAATGGGACAGAACTGTGATAGCATTTGCAACTCTCTTGGCCAGACGCATTGTTTTTATTAAAATGGAAGGATAAGTCTCCACCTGTACTGAAACACTGGATCAACGATGTTATGCACTATTTAACTCTTGAACAAATTTGTTATTTACAAGGTAATATTAAATTCAGTAATATCTGGCAACCTGTTCTTTCATTGGTTGAATAGACGGACTCTAATGACATTGTATGATGTGAATGTTGTCCCCCCCGCCCTTCTTTTCTTTTTATTTTATGGTCAGCTTTTCTTTGTAGCAGTGGTGCAATGTGGGTGGGTAGGATGTGGGTTGTTATGTATCGGTTTGCTGTATGTAATAATACAATAAAAAGACGGATAAAAAAAAAAAAAAAAATGTCTTAACACAATAAGACACATTGTTTTTATACACATATTGCTTTTTATTATTAAATACAAAGATAAAAGGGTTGTTTGTCTACCAGATTTTATGCTTCGAATAATGGAATCACGTGTGGACATATGCATGATACGGTGACTGCTCAGTCATCTCTTTCATTTCCGATAGAGAGCATTAGTTTTTTCACAATGGCTGGATTACATTCATTTCCAAATGAATTGATTCAGGAGGAATTTTATTCAAAACACAAATATCAAAAGAACATTTGACACAAGAAGGCTGACACGTTCACCACATTAAAAAATGAACCAAAATGAAAGCGGTCATTCTTATTTATTTGTCAAGGAGCTAAAGTGTGTCACAGCAGTTTGAGTCAGCTGAAGTGAAGGTGAATCCTCTCCAGCGCTGTGATTATACGAGTCCACGTGAAGACTGCAGGATCTGCTCCGCTACTGCAGAGGTTGTTTCAGTTCAAACAGTCCTGTTCCACCTTTGACCACTTTCCCCACCACCAGGCAGGCTGAGGGGGACACCAGCTGATCATGTGACCCTGAGAAAAGATAAGATAGACTTTATTAATCCCACACTGGGGAAATTCCTGGAGAAAATAAAATAATAAAAATAAAGCCGTGAACAAAAATACAAAGATAAGAGCAACAGTGGTTGGAAGGTTAAAGGAGTCACTGTCACTAACCTTCACTTAAAAACAACATAATGGTTGAAAGAAACTGTTGTATAAATCCTTTTAAAATGAAATGTTTTTCACCTTTATTTTCTTTTTTAACTTGACTTTTCTCCAGTGAATCTCAAAAAGAGTAGATCTCCATTTCCATTAACGGCCCCCTTTCCACTGCAGGGACTTAGCGCGTGTTGTACACATGCACTAATTACAATCAAAATGGACATACAGTATCTCACAAAAGTGAGTACACCTCTCACATTTTAGTAAATATTTCATTAGATCTTTTAATGGGACAACACTGAAGAAATTACACTTTGCTACAATGTATAGTATTAAGTGTACAGCTTGTATAACAGTGTAAATGTGCTGTCCCCTCAAAATAACTCAACATACAGCCATTAATGTCTAAAACTGTTGGCAACAAAAGTCAGTACACCCCTATGCTAAATTCCCATAGAGGCAGGCAGATTTTTATTTTTAAAAGCCAGTTATTTCATGGATCCAGTATACTATGCATCCTGATAAAGTTCCCCTGGCCTTTGGAATTAAAATAGCCCCACATCATCACATACCCTTAACCATACCTAAAGAGTGGCATGGTTTTTATTTCATTTAGCCTAATAGCTGGTTTGATTTGCATTGAGAGATGATTTTATGTAGAAAGATGAGACTCGCACTTGTCTCGAGTAATACGAACAGTTACAAAACATTCTGTAGCAGTGTATACATTTGATAAACAGAATATGATCATAAAGTATGCCAACTAGTAACATGCTGTCTTCTCGGGCCTGGGAACGGGAGAGCGAAGGTATTTTGGCACGACCTTGCTTTAACGATGGCGTGAGGAACCAGGAGGCCTGGACTACATCCAACTGATAACACCACCACCAAGGATGGGCAAGAGCACTTAAGAGTTAAAAGGTGCGGGGTGAAATGACCTTAGAATTGGAGTCCGATTACGTCTGGCCTTTTTGGGCCGGACCAGAACTGGTCAACGGTCCTAATTTTATACCTTCAGTCTTTTCCGACAAATAACAAAATCAACTTATGTGTAGAAATGGCTTTTTTTTTTCTCCCTCTCTTGGCATTATTATTGTCATCGTCCGTTCCTCACCCAGCATGGTGGCCTGTTTGAGGAATTTGTAGCTGGTCTCGAAGGTCATCTGCTGTAGGGGGGAGGAGTTGGAGCGGATGGCGTGCCGGTTCAGCGGCTTATAGACGCCTTCAAAACACATGTAATCTGCTACCAGGGACAGATGTCTGGGGTCCACCTCGATGCCTAGACACGGACAGAGAAATACAAACACAGGCAAAACGTGAGTGGTTCTGACAGCCATGTGGTGGTCTGAGATCTGGGGCTTTACTGTAGAAGAGAGAGTGTGTGTGCGTGTACCATAGACAGCAAAGACATCTTTGATCTCCTTCTCTATCACTTTCAGAGCCACTTCAATCCCATAGGTGTTAGCCATGGCGTGGACCTCATTGGAGTACAGCCTGTTGACGTCCAAGATCTGGACAAGGAAAAAAAATACAGTCTCAACGTTGGGATTATCACCAAACAATGGTACAATAAGACTTCTTGAGCAACTAACCCTGACCACAAACTCTTTGGTTATGAAGTCACCGCATTTTTCAGTATTTACACGGTGTTACAGTCCAAACCAGATATCATTTCTGTTTCGCAAGACTCATATCCACCACAAAGAGTTTGTCACATCATGACCAACAGATGTGAAAAGTCACACGTCTGAGTCAGAGATCTGAAAATATCACTTCATACAGGCAAAACTGAATTAGATATGTCCAACTGTCATTGTAATCTGCAGTCCAAAAAGCAAATAACAACCCAATATTTTATTAAAATTGGACTATGTTGATCAGATTATAGGACATATTTATTAGACATGTCTGTACAACAGACAAAAAAGGACATTGGTCATCATAAGACTATTTTTTGTTATTTTTTTTAAAGATTACTTTTTTGGCATTTCTGCTTTCAATCTCCAGGACAGCATGACAGGGGAGTATATGCATATATGAAAGAAAGAAAAAAAATTCTAACTGTTTTTTGTAGTATTAGTTGTCCTTAATAACATACTAAAAGTTTACCAAAGTTTGACCTCTAGAAAGGTGTCATTTTCAAGATGGCGTCCAAGATGGGCAGGAAGCCCTTAAAATATCCTAACTCCTTCATTATTTGACCTAACCAAGTTATCTTGGTGTCTAACCCCATGTTTTCTGGGTCTATGAATCCATTGGACTTGTCTAAATTGCACTGACGTGATTACATATTTATGGAATACACGATTTTGTGAGATTACTGTAAGGTTTTATCTTTGTTTGGGGTGAACCAGAGATGTAAGCGATTTAGCCTATGTCATGTAACTCAGAGTATATTTCAGTATACCTCAGTACGGAGCTGCAGCAATGTGTAGTACAACAAAAATATGGTGTTTTTTGAAAGTTAAACCATGTAGACCTATTCTGATATTACCTCTAAATACAATTATGAACATGAAAATTAGTATAATATGAGCACTTTAGTTTAGAAAACTTCAATTAAGAAATGTGACTGGAAAAATAGTCTTTACTCCGAGAACCAAGATTACAAGACTAATTCGCCTGCGTATGTGCAAACAACCTATATATTATGCTATCAATGTTTCTACACAGGGGCTACTGAGAAACCTCCATTTTAATTGGGCTGACAAGTGTTTTTAATCTCTTGGTTACAATGTAACCAAGCATTTCATTGCAGCAGTAAACAAGGAAGTAGGTTGCTCTCGTATCAATTTATGACCATTTTATGAGGAGGGGAGAACATTTCTCTTTGTTTAAAGGGGTGATAGAATGCAAAACCGATTTCATAGTTGAATAACGACAGAGGTGTGTCCTTAACCTGAGAGACATCTGACCAATAGGGGAAGATTTCATTTGAGGAAACACCCAATTTCTTGTCTTGTCCTGATCACCCTGTCGGGGTTGTATTCGCTATAACAACCGCCTCGCTCTACATTATCCCTTACTTATTACATGGCTTGGTTGAATTCTAATGTAGAATGCGGTCTGTTATTTCTTGATAACAGACCGCTGCTAAGGATAACACACCGTTGCCATGCAAAAGCAGAGCGTTGCCATGGACGCAGTTCTGTTCACTCTGCAGGACAGCTATCAATCAATCCGCTGAAAGAAGACCGGATAATTTAGCCTGTCAGCTGTGGCAAAAAGTGGAGAAACGTGGAGCAACTTCTGTCCTCCAATTCAAGCAATGACAGCAGATCTGATGAGCGTCTATCGCTAGTATCTTTCTATACCATCTATGATCGCTACGCAGCAACAGCCGTAGGGACAACGCTAATTAGTTAGCTTACATTGCAACTAGTTTAACGTTAACTTACAGGTGTGTCAACATGCAGCGGCTGTGTAAAAAGTAAAGGAGATGAATGAGGACATAAACGTCCACATAAATATTCCCGAAGAAGCCATTCACCGTGTCTCACTTCACCGTCAACAGAAATGTTCAGTTTAATGGGAATTAAAGCAGCCCGCTAGCTCACTACAACGTTTCAGCTAATGTTGTGTCAATTCCCGCAGTGATTAAAACAGCAACTGGGTCATTTGTCCACCACGGCAGCACCCCATAAAATATACGGCTACTACCACAGACCATTGACATATATATAAGCCACAGACGAAGAGTTGCATTAAAAAGCTACAGAGTTTACGTTGCTATGGACACAGGATTCCAACCGTAGAGACGGAACGGACTATTTTCTCTAGTGGAAGCAATACAATCGTATTTAAATCAATAAAGGCTGATAAAACCTGATCACCCTGTTGGGGCTGTATTCGCTATAACAACCGCCTCGCTCTACATTATCCCTTACGTAGCAAACATGCTGCTAGATGGAACCCCTGTGGCCTGGACGGTCATTTTGACCGTTTTGAAATTTATATGTGCAATAACTTTGCTAAATAAAAAAATAGTCAGTGTTTTCATTTAAAATTGTTTTTAGGCTATATACATTACACAAAAGGCAAAGAAAATACAAATCACTTTTACCTATTTTGGCAGTTTTGTTTTTAATCTTTTGCGTGGTTGAAGATGCATCTTGGTTGCTTAGTAATAATCATAGTCTCTGTCAGAGAAACGTAACTAGCGGTCTCGAGTAACAAGTGTGGGCATTAAGGTCATTAAGGTGGTAGCCTAAGTGGGCAGAAGAGAGATAGAGAAAGGAAGCAGACGTGTTGTAGATGCAACCGGAGCAGAGTTAGTGGTTATTCATTTTATAACGTTGGCCCTGGAGGTAACCAGTCTCCCCTGGTTTTCTGATCACGGTCGGAAAACAAAGCGATCAGAAAAGGTTAACCCATTGAACATTTTAACAGCTTATTAACGTGCGCTTGTTTCCCCATGCGCTGATGCGCTCATGTGTTGACATTTCCGAATGCCTTCCTACAGTTGCTTAATAAAAAAGGGCTTTCCACACACACAAACAAACGTAGCCTACATGTGTCATTAGTATGAGGAAAAAAATGAGATTTTAACTGTGTTGGGCTCGGACACATATTTCTTAATGCCTGTCGGGCTCTGGCCGGGTTCGGTCACGGCTCTGTCGGACGCGGGCCGGCTCGGATAGAAAAATTCGGCCCGATCCGGACTCTAGTGGGCATCACCGATGGGCCGAAGGCAAAGCCAGAGTCAGTAACGCAGGCTGCGGCATGGATGGACTCTGTTCTGAATCAGAAGAAAAGCACCGGGCGCTCGCTCTGTGAAAGGCGCCGTAGGCCTACGCGTAGTCTAGATGGCCGGTAGCTGTCTACGTGTTCATATAACTTTTTACATGCTACAACTGGCTGGAATCATTACACACATCCTCTCCAAGGAGTGCACCAGCTGTAAAATGTCCCGGAGGAAGTTCATGCATCAACTGGCAGAGGAGCTGAGAGCGGAGAAAAAAAAAAAAAAGGGAAGGGGCGCACGGTCCGTGCTGCGCTGCGCACCGCAGCAGACACCAAAACGGAGGCAGTGGCAGTTAGGTTAGGTCATAAATGTTCAAATAACATAGCCTACTTTTAATTGTTATTTGGCTGGAATTATGTTGAATGAATTTGAATATGTTTTGGGACATGAATGTATGAAATAATCACGGTTTAGCCTACTATGCCATGATATGATATCAAGGGTGTTGTATTCAATCAACAGCCACGTGCAATTTAGCTAGCAGGTGAAGGTGAAACTAAAAATGTGCAAGAACTATAGACTAATACAGGCTTAAATGAACTGACAACATAAGTTAGGCTATACGACTTACAGTTCTCAAGGATGCACTAATGCCATCACAACAGGGTCCTCCGGACAGCCTGTCTCTTTTTTCTTTCTCCCTTTTCTCTGAGTGGCACGCGTGCCCACTTGCGTTGTGAAGCGTGTATTCGCGCTATTCTGCGACTCTCTAACAATCACTGCTGATAGACGGCTTTTTTTCTGACACCGTGGCGGGAGAAATCTAACCGTGGCGGACCGCTACTTGCCAATCAACATAGAGGAAACACTGAATACCACAACGCAGCCGGAACACAGCGCACACAGCACTTGTATATACAGTACATTCTTTTTATTCCTCTTAAGTATATTTTTTTTGTAGTTGTTCTAGTATTTTGATCTAGGTTTAACTTATCTTATTATTTCTAGTATATTTCTTGTATTTTCTGTGTGTGTGAGTGAGTATGTCCTTGTAATCTCTCTCTCTCTCTCTCTCTCTCTCTCTCTCTCTCTCTCTCTCTCTCTAGAATGATGCGGTCTGAGCGGTTCTGCAAAAAAACTGCAAGCAACAATAACCGGCGGCACTGTACTAGAGTTACAAATTAGAAGCGTGAACCAAAACCGAAAAAGTCCCAAAGTCTGAAGTGGCTACGTACGTCACTGTGCCTGAACATTTCATGCATGTTGATGCCCTCGGTGTTGAGAACCGTCTCTTTCTCTCCCGTCTTTTTTGTGGTTTCGCTCAGCAGGCAGCGTGTCAGGCCTTTGGTCTCCATGATGACGGCGTTCTGGGCCAGTGTGGACAGGACTGAAGTCAGGTCAAAGTGCACCTTGCTCACCGGTAAGACCAGGTCAACCTATGAACGGGGAGACAACAGGTGGATGAATAACGTATACAATAATATCGTATACAAGTCAAAGGGCAGATGAAACGTCTAGTCAGAGAATGCAGAGCATATACAATTTCAATTCAATTTCAATTCAATTTTATTTATAGTATCAAATCATAACAAAAGTTATCTCGAGACACTTTACAGATAGAGTAGGTCTAGACCACACTCTATAAATTCCAAAACCCCAACAATTACAGTAATTCCCTCAAGAGCAAGCATTAGCAGTGGCTATTGCGACAGTGGCAAGAAAAAACTCCCTTTTAGGAAGAAACCTCGGCAGACCCAGACTCTTGGTAGGCGGTGTCTGGACGGGGCGGTTGGCGGCGTGATGAACAGTGGTGATAACAGTCACATTAGAAGTCACAGTGACTTCGAAGGTTATCGTGGAAGTTCATGTCATAGCAGGGCACATCGTGTCATACTGAGTAGTGCAGTCTCCTATACCGGATCCTGACTACTCTGTGCATAGGAACATCTCAGCAGGGCGTTGTGGGATGAGACGTGGCGCTGCAGAGCACGGGTGGATGCTGCGGATGCAGCAGGACGCAGCAGGATGCGGCCGGGAAATGCAGAGAATCGCAGAGCTATGCTCTGCGAAGAAGAAACATAAGGACTCCGGGGAGTAAACTCCCCAGAGCTACACCGCACAGTTCTTCTAGTTCACAACGGTCCCACAACCCTCCGTTGGTTCCTTCTCAGCCAATGTGCTGTTAGTGAATGGGAACTGACATACTCAATGACGAAACCTTTAAGGTGTCCTCCAAGGCACGGGCCGCTATGAGCTGCTCATCAGAAAGAACAATATTCTTCAGCTCTCTGCACGTTTGTATGGTTTAAAACCAGCATATTCCCATCTCCCGACAAAGAGGGTGTTGTATGAGATCACCTGCGTATGTGCAAACAACCTAAATATTATGCCATCAATGTTTCTAGACAGGGGCTACTGAGAAACCTCACTTTTAATTGGCCTGACAGGTGTTTTTAATCAATAAACCAGTACTAAACTTCAGATAAACGAACAGCAACAGTGAAGCTGAGCTGGGAACATAACGAGTTATGACCATTTTACAACGGGGGGTATTTCTTTGGTTAGTATAATCATTAAAGTAAGGTAGGTATTAAAGTAGTAAAGTCAGGTTTTGCTTTCGACTCATTTAAAAAATAAAAAAAAGAGAAAGAGAGCAATCTGTGCGAGACAGCGCCACACTGAGCTGCATGCTGCAGTCCATGTGTGTGTGTCGGGCGCGAATGAGTGAGAGAGAGAGAGACAGAGAGAGAGCGAGACCATAGCCTCTTAATGTTCTAACGCTGGGTTTTACAGGGAGCTTGCAACTCCGCTACTGCTCTTCAAAATCTAACTCGGAGTAGACTTTGGCGAACGGGCGGGGGATCGTCTATGCTTACTTAGAGGTCTGAGCCAGACTCATCTTCAAAGCCAGATGTATTATAAGACCAACCAGGTTAGACTCTGTCTGCTGCTCTGCACTTGTGACCGATAGGTTTCATCACACCTCTATATACAACTATGTAGACTACTTTGCCTGCATATGTGCAAACAACCTATATATTATGCTATCAATGAACAGTGAAGCTGAGCTGGGATAATGGAAGAAAATGGAACCTGTGTTATGTGTGAAATCAATTCAAAATGTAAAAATTGCTTTCAGAGAACCGCACACATTTAGTTGCCAAATGTCTGCTTGAATCGGGCAGGACATAACTGCACAGAAAATGAGACTGGGAGAACCCAGACTGAAAGCCAAGATTATTCATTTGCTCGCCAGAAACGGGATTTTAACCCCCGACGTTATTCATTTTATAACGTTGGCCCTGGAGGTAACGAGTCTCCGCCGGTTTTCTGACCACGGTCGGAAGCGAAGCAAGCAGGAAAGGTTAACACGTTGAACATTTAAAATTAAACAGCTTATTAACATGTGCTTGTTGCCTAGTGTGCGCTGATGCTCTCAGCTGTTGACATTTCCGAATGCCATCCTACAGTTGCTTAATAAAAGCGGGCTTTCCACACAAAAACGTAGCCTACATGCGTCATTAGTATGAGAAAAAATGAGATTTTAACTGTGTCGGGCTCGGACACAAACTTCTTAATGCCTGTCGGGCTCGGGCCGGGCTCGGTCACGGCTCTGTCGGACGCGGGCCGGGCTCGGACAGAAGAATTCTGCCCGATCCGGACTCTAGTGAGAGAGTGTTGACAAGTCTTGACAACCTCGCATGGCAGGATGCGGTTCAATATTCTCTCTCACTTTTTGCAGTTCTGTGGTCACAATCACAGTGTAAACACAATTTCTTGTCTTGTCTTGATGAAACCTGACCTGAAAACCGATTTGAACACTCGGGCTGTGACGTATTAAAGCACTTTTCGTGTATCATGTGGCATAGTAATGCTAGCAGCGGGAGTTTATACTGCAGTACATTCAAAGCAAACAAAAAACAGCATTATGAAGTGGTTCCATAAGTTACCATTTTGAGATGATTTATGATTTGCATATTGACACGTATTGGCAAGCACCCAGTGGCGTGAGAGAGATAAGATCCTGCAACTGCAAAAACAAATCTAAAATCTAAACAGGAAGTTCACCTACAATCTTTTTTAATCCGCTTGTGTACAAACCCACCTCACACCACAGCTCGTGCTCGAGATCGTAGCAGTATCTCTCAATGGCGGAGTTGGACTCCAGGACAGAGTTGACCCTCATCCGATTCAAGCTCTCTTCCTCTCCGCCTCTTCTCGCTCGTGTCTTCTTCCTCCCCGCTCTCACTCCTGCAGGCTCTGGCTGGGACTCCTCCGGTGTGGTCTTCTCCACGTTCTCCTCCACGTTCTCCTCCTCCTCGTCCCCCTGGTCGTCTTTGTCCTCGCCGTTGTCCACTCCGTCCTCGTCCTCGCTCTCGTAGTCCACCTGCAGAGGAAGACGGAGATGGGCGTTAAAGGTTTTAGGATGGCAGAAACTGCAGTATAGACATTCTGTATGTCTATGTACTGTATGTGTCCAGTCACTCCTGTATTCATCCACAATCAGAGATGTCAAGTAACGAAGTACAAATACTTCGTCACCTTACTTAAAGGGGTGATAGAATGCAAAACTGATTTTACCTTGTCATAGTTGAATAACGACAGTTCGGTGGGTAAATAGGACATACATAGAAGCTCAAAGTCCCATTGACACCCCATTTTGAAACTGCTGCTGAAAACGGGCGAATCTCAACGTTGACGTAAACCTCCCAAAAACCGGAACCTTTGTCAGCCCATGGGTGTATTAAGAGAACGGTCACGCCCCAACATTTACATAGGCTACACAACTGACCTGAGATCAGGTAGTCTTCCGAATCTAGATCGCTCTGATCTCTGCTATTCCATTACAAAATTAACTTCTGAAACTTTTTTATGCGAGAAATCAACTATGTAAAGCTCAAATATGGGCCGATTTACGAAAATGGATGGCTAATTGCAAATTTTGTCTGAATGCGTGTCGGAATTCAGCGGCCGGTGCTGCCTGTGTTGTTGCCTCGCCGCCCGGCCTGCCTTCCTTCACACACCCCGGCCTGCTCTGAGCTCGATTGAGCTCCCACAGCACTCCATACCCGCGCAATGTCACCGGTTTTTGGCTAATGGACTACTAAACGCCAGTGCTCTGACAGAGCTCCAGGGCCTGCAGCTCCCCTCTTCCTGCTAGCTAAATGCCCGGTGTGTGTGAGTGAGAGCACAGTCAGCAAGCTTGTTACACGAGCAATCTGTTACCACAGGTTCCAGTTAATCTTTTAATGTGTGTAATTATAATGTGTTAAGTTATTTAAACAAACGATTGGGGGAAATAAACGCCGATTGTCCGCGAGTCTCATTGATAGAGCCTGCGGCTGGATGTAGCTCTATAAATGAGAGCTAGCTAGCCTCCTCTTAGAATTCCTCTGAAATTCACAAATATTCATTAACTTGAAATCGGACACAGTTGTTAGCTTTATAAGACCTTTAGGGAGATGTCGTATAAGTGGTGTGACGAAATTCAAACTGTAAATATACAGAAATTATGCGGAAAATGAAGCTAACTATCCGTGATTTGTAGCTAGCTACACATAGCTAGGATTGAAGGGACAGTCAGAGCTAACGAAACCCCCACTGTTCACAAAAATTCATTAACTTGAAATCGGAGACTGTTGTTAGCTTTATAAAGACATTTAGGGAGATGTTGTATAAGTGGCGTGACGAAATTCAAACTGTAAATATACAGAAATTATGCGGAAAATGAAGCTAACTATCCGTGATTTGTAGCTACACATAGCTAGGATTGAAGGGACAGTCATAGACACCGTTGTTAGCTTTAAGACCTTTAGAGATATGTTGTATAAGTGGCGTGACAAAATTTAAACTGTAAATATAGCTACTCTAGTTATGCCGGCAGCTGACAGCCAGTCTAGATTAACTGGAACTGTTGTAAGAGATTGCTGGTGTAACAAGCTCGCTGATCGCGCTCTCACTCTCACACACTGGCAATTTAGCTAGAAGGAAGAGGGGATCTGCAGACCGGGGTCTGTGGAGGAAGGCAGGCCGGGCAGCGAGGCAGCAACACAGGCGTCCCATATTTCAGCTTTATATAGTTGATTTCTCGCTTAAAAAAAGTCTCAGAAGTGAATTTAATAATGACAAACAATGTATAACTTTGCAGTGAGACCTGCTGTCGAGTCTCCCATGTGTTTCTATGTAGTTTGCTCAAACCAATCAGCGCGTAGCTCATTCTGAATATTCATGAGCATACCATATTTGGAAGAAAAGCTCTTGTTCCAAATAGAGCCATATTCACAGGGTAGTTAAGGGCTTAATAAAATACCATTCGGGCAATTTTCAGCCCAACCAATGTTACATACCCAATTAGGAGACCTTAAGGAACAGTGTAAAATACCCTTTATAATCATTCTATCACCCCTTTAAGTAGAAATGTTGGGTATCTATACTTTACTGGAGTAATTATTTTACAGCAGACTACTTAAAAATAGCCTCGTTACTCCTATTTCAGTTTGGCTTGTTTTCATTCCGCTTGTCATCGTTCAAAAAAAACAAAAAAACAACCTATCCAGATAAATCTCGCCATCCGGATAGAGTGAATTTGATTGTGGTTGGATGAGAAGTATAAACATACATCCCGACACCCTATTGGTTTGTACACGATCCATCGCACCTGCACATGACACAAATCACATCACAGTCCAGCAAGGAAATGGCAGACGTATGTAGCCTAGTACGAAGATGTCCGTGGCAGAGACTCAAGAGAACTCGAGATAAATGTCTCAACCAAGCACCAGCGACGAGGTTGGTAGCCAGGAAGACCAGCCAACCCTTCTACATCCCTGGCCGTACCTGGAAGAATTTTTTCAAAATGGTTGGACGCAAAAACAACTCCTTTCGAATGCGCTAAAAGCTCTGCGCATCCAAGTACCACGAGCTAATTAAAAATACTTATAGGCAACTAGTCGTCATATCTTCCACTCCATGAAACATGTTAATGCTCAGTAGTACACATATATGGTTCTTTAATGTATTTGCGTTTTACAAAAATGCGTTCATTTTCAATGGGCATAAATGCGGCTGAAACAGGTGCATCACAAATTTTTCAACATTAACATTTCAATATAACATTTTAGTCATTATGGCCTTTAGAAAAAAAAAAAATTGTGGAGATGTGGTAATGCACTATAGGCCCCTGTGGAGCTTTTGTCCTTAATGGCATTTTGTTCCCCTTACATTACTTTTATAATTTTGAAACTAGTACTTTTACACTTTTACTTGAGTAAAAAACTTAAGTTGATACTTCAACTTTTACAGAAGTCTTTTTAAACCCTAGTTTCTATACCATCTATACTACTTGCGTAATGAATGGGAATACTTTTGACACCTCGGTCCACAAGACACAGAAACATGAAGATATCGTGTGAAGAGGAAATTAAACAAAAGAGGTAACAGAAACCGAGCTCATAACGAGAAATGCAAAACAGAAAAAGGAGAAACTTAAAGGGGTGATAGAATGTAGAGAGAGTATTTCACACTGTTCCTAATGGGGTATGTAACATTGGTTGGGCTGAAAATGGCCTGGTTGATATTTTGTTGGCCCTTATGCATCCCTGTGTTTTGGCCCTATTTGTAACAAGAGCTTTTCTTCCAAATACGGTATGCTCGTGAATATTTAGATGAGCTGCGCGCTTATTGGTTGAGCGAATCCCCAATACACACACATTAGAGAAGTGACAGAATCACTTCTGTGACTTTTTTATACGAGAAATCAACTATATAAAGCTCAAATATGGGCCGTTTTACGAAAATTGAAGGCTAATTGCAAATATGGTAAGACTGTGTGTCGGACTTCAGCGGCGGTGCTGCTGCCTCGCCGCCCGGCTTGCCTTCCTTGTACTTACCCTGTATTTCAAGGAAGAACATTTATTTACAATACATTATTCATTCACAAAGAAAATTGGTGTCCTTAAAGGTTGGATTTTTCCTCATTTTTTTAAGTAAGGCATTAAGATCAATTTCCAAAAGATGATTTTTTTATTCCTCTTTTTAGTCAACTTTAGACACACACACACACACACACACACACACACACACCTTATCTACAGATCATCTTGATAAAGAGCTTTTTTTCTTCTTCTCCCAGGCTTTCTCAAGACAATTGGCTAATGTACGTTTCACACGTGAACAGCCATCTCAGTCTTTGAGCATCATCCATATTTACCAAATCAATCTCTGCTTTTATCTTACTAAACAAAAAAAAATAAAAAATAAAATCACGCTGTTCACAATAAAAATGACAGTAGAAAACAAAATGGAACTGATTTTCTCTATCATTCAAACAACACATGGGACAGATCCATTTTTCCTCTTCTAAATTAATATATCACCCTGTTTCAACAGTCAAAGGTAAAACCCCAGATCTCAACTGAGCACATAGATATCTTTTCCTTTTTCACACACACACACACACACACACACACACACACACACACACACACACACACACACACACACACACACACACACACACACACACACACACACACACACACACACACACACACACCGTTTACCTAAGGCTAATTAATTTGTTAGTAAGTGGCGATTTTTGGCAGCCAGCCTTCCAAAAGAAAGCACAATGAAATTAAATAACCGATCATTAACCATTGACCGACAAGCAGGTAACGGAGCCTCAGTTCACCGTCCGGGAGGCTCTGACGCACTTTCCGCACTGCGTGTCCGCCGACAGCTGTAGGCTTGTACCCGTTAATGTTCCGTGCATTGTCAAACGCATGCAGCCACTTTCCTGAAACCGCCTGCGAGACTGACAAGTCCACAGCGGCGTGTATGTCCGAGCCTGTCTCCACCCCCTCCACCTGCAGGTTGTCAACTGTGTGCTTTGGAATGAAAGGGAGAAAACGGGATGCCGAGTAACACGCCGGATATTGCTCATATATATATATATATATATATATATATATATATATATATATATATATATATATATATATATATATATATATATATATGACTATTTACATTGTAGATTCTCACTGAAGGCATCAAAACTATGAATGAACACATATGGAATTATGTACTGAAATAACTGAAAACTGTTATATTTTAGATTCTTCAAAGTAGCCACCCTTTACTTTTTTGATAACTCTGCAAATCCTTGGTGTTTTCTCAATGAGCTTCATGAGGTAGTCACCTGAAATGGTTTTCACTTCACAGGTGTGCCTTGTCAGGGTTAATTAGTGGAATTTTTTCCCTTATTAATAAAAAAAGCAAAAGGTGTCAACTTTGAGGAATCTAAAATATAAGACATGTTTTCAGTTATTTCACACTTGTTTGTTAAGTACATAATTCCATGTGTTCATTCATAGTTTTGATGCCTTCAGTGAGAATCTACTATGTAAATAGTCATGAAAATAAAAAGGAAACGCATTGAATGAGAAGGTGTCCAAACTTTTGGCCTGTACTGTATATATTTTTTTTAATGGCGCCTTAACTGCAAAGTGCTGCGGGAAACCCTGCTCCAACTCTCAACTAGCGTTTGGTGCTCTCTGTCTCTCTCTCTCTCTCCGCCAGGAGTCCCGCATCCCCAAACAAAGACGATGCAACTGACAAGGGGGTTCACTCATCGTTACGCTAAAGAACTGAGAGTGGTCCTCCAGTCTCAAATGGAAATTATCGCGGCTGGAAAAATTTTAGAGCTAATTTTTTTTTGATTGCATGATTAATTCATTTATTGACTATCGCGACAGGCCTACTCACTAGAGAAGAGACCTTAGAAGTCTTTCTCCCACCTATTGAGTATATCAGGCAGCCCAGTCATTAAATTACCATCATACCCCAGCACTTCCATGGGTATTTTCCAACTACGCCTTGGCCGTAGTTTATTAATTTCTGACCAAAATCTCTTAGGGTCAGACGTTTGGATTCTCTTCAGGTTTAATACCTGTCCTCTATTCTTGAAGGTTTATAATGATTTCTTCCTTTCTATATAATTATTTGAGCAGTTCAGAAACCTATTTTATTCTTTGTTCCAATGAGGTTTCGTATTAAATGTCTGTCTTGTAAAATTATAGCTGTCTCCAGCTTTAAAATCAAACTCGGTCTTCTTTAATCAATTTACAAAGTCTGACATACCAGTTATCTAGATTTTCTTGTTCTCTAAAGCTAAATTGTGTAATCATTCTTCATTTTCAAAAGGGTTGACTGTTGTAAACTTGAGGATTGTTTATTCATTATTTATATATAAATTACTTGCCACAATCGAGTCCGGGAGCAGGTTTTTCAGATGTACGCAGATGATACAGTCATATATGTACCTGGTAGAACAACACTGTCTATTTCTACCCAGCTGTCAGATCATTTACAGTCAATAGCAGCAGGGTTTGAGAAGTCACGTCTTTCAGTCAATGTTAAGAAAACTGTCGGTTTGCTTTTCTTCCAGGGCTTGGCCCACAATAGAAATTAGGAAGTTAAATTTGAAGATTAATGAGCAACATTTCGAACAGGTCTCGGAGGTAAAATATATCAGCCTTATATTAGACCCCAACTTAAAATTTCAATAAAACGTGTGAAAATGGGGAGCGGGGTTGCAAACTTAGACACATTTAGACTTGGGAGACTGCCTCCCATTTCATGCTGCAAATACTTTCATGCACGCTATGATGGTTTCACATAAAAGTTATTGTGTAACCTCTTGGTCACAAGCAGCACCTACAATAACAAAGCCTCTTATGATGATATACAGTACAACCGAGCAATTGAAAAGCCGACAAAATCTTGTGTCATGTTCTCAAGAAATTAAATGTGTTAAATTTGGATCATTTTTTACAATTGCAAATCTTAAAACTTGTACATAAGTGCGTACATAGCCAGGCTCCCCAGGTGCTCGGTGACCTAGTGGTTCCTCTTAGAGTGTTGGGTTCTGTTTCGCGTGGAGCATCCAACGGGAACTGTAAGATGCCCTTACATAAATCCTCATGAGGACAATCAGCCTTTTTTGTTCGGGGGATCAATATGTGGAATCCATTACCTATTGAACTTTAAAATGATCAGGATCAGTTTTTCCTGACTGGGATCATTTTAAAGTTCTTCTGAAACTGTTTTTGAAGAGGGAGCAGTCATGTAGTCATGAATAATCTGGTGCTCATGTTGTATGGTGATTTATTGTATTAGTCTGGGTTTTGTATTGTTTTGTCTGCATTTCCTTGTGAGTTTTTGCCTTTTTAAAGGTATCAATCTATTGATGGGTTTGTGTCCTCTGCTGTCTTTTATGTAAGTGTTGAGTTATTGTATTTAAAAAAAAAAAAAAAAAGGGGTCCATCTGGGACGTGCATTGCAAATTAGCTTAGGCTATAAATGCTGTGGTGTGTGACAAACTTGTCCCATAAACATTAAATAAATAAATAAAGGGCAGATAGTCACACAATGTTTCTTAATAGTCTAAATATTTAGACTATTTAGTTAGTTTCAAGAAATCAGGTCACGTTTGCTAACCCAACTAGCAGATTCTTTGATTATTACAACCAAATAACACAAAAATTATTATTTAGTTTATATGTTTTTACTTGATTATACAATATGACCTTACAATCACTTTATATTGTATTACAATCTAAAACCAACCATATACTGTGTACTTTTTTTTTTTTTTTACTTGTTTGTTTATGTCTTTTAATCATGGATTTTTTTTTTTTGCCACGTGGCTCTTGGGATGGCCAGCGGCTGTTCATGGTCCCCAGACAATTATTCCTACCAATTTGGTATGCCCTGACTTTTCCTCTAAAAAATAAATATCTCAATATCTACTAAATGGATTGGCCCAAAGTTTTGTGCAGACATTCATAGTTTCCAGAAAATGCATTCCAATACTTTTGGTGATACATTGCCTCCAATGCCACCATATTCTGGGTGAAACACCAACTGCTGGATGTATCGTCACGGTTTTGGTTACAGTTCATCATCTGTGATGATGAACTGTAATAACGTTGGCAATGTCTTAACTCTTTCGTCTAGCGCCATCATCAGGTCAAATTGTTTATTTTCCCGATACTTTGGTTTATGACCAAATACCTGCAAAACTAATGACATTTCCATCAGCCTCCTGCTGCGCTTTGTGTTAAAATTAGCAACTGTTAGCATGCTCACGTTAGACGAAGATGGTGACCATTATACCTTTGCCTGAGTTTCTGTTTAAGAGGAGCAGCTACATGTTGTGATGCTTTCGTTAACAACTTTAAAAATATGTAAAGTGTAATATGTTTGCGAGCTTTCTATTTCCAGGAATACCAAGACGCCACAGACTTAAAATAATAGTAGTATTTAATGAGGTATTTCCTCCATCATCGTACCTCCTCTTCCTGTTTGTCTTTTCGCTTGGCATCTGAAGCATCAGCGTCTCCTTCGTTCCCCTGGTCGTCCACAATCTCTCGCTCCTCTTCGCCCTCCACGTCGTCTAACTGATGAATGTCAACATGACAAGACAAGGATACTTCACATTGTTGTTTTGGTATTCAACGAAAGGAAAGAAATGTGCAGGTAAAAACCATTCAAAAATGATTGATAACACTAATCCTAAAATAAAAAATCCTATCCTGAAATGGAGACAAGCCAAATAAAAACCGACCCCTGCCGTGTCAGCTGTTCCCTCGCCATCATGGTCCTTATCTCTGGGGGTGGCCTTCCTCGTTTCCACGGCAATGGAAGCCAGCTTGGCACTGCGCTTCTTAATGGCTTCAAGGAGGAGACGGAAAAACCTGGGAGGACAAACGACCGAAAAAAAAAGTAAAACATGAGAAGATGAGAGGTTAATATTAGGGATCAACCGTTAAATGTTTTTTCAAGGCCAATGCCGATGCCGATTATTAGAAACCGATATTTGTAACCGATATGTATTTACAGTGAAAATGAAAATCTTTAAGTCAAAATTACAAACTCCAACACAAAACTTTGTTTAAATGCTTTAAAGGGGTGATTTCACACTGTTCCTTATGGTCTCCTAATGGGGTATGTAACATTGGTTGGGCTGAAAATGGCCTGGTTGATATTTTATTGGCCCTTATGCATCCCTGTGTTTTGGCCCTATTTGTAACAAGAACTTTTCTTCCAAATATGGTATGCTCGTGAATATTTAGATGAGCTGTGCGCTGATTGGTTGAGCGAATTGCCATAGGCAGACAGAGATGCGCGCTGATTGGTTGAGCGAATCCCCAATACACACACATTAGAGAAGCGACAGAATCTCATATTCCAGACACTGCAATGTTTCATTACCAAATTCACTTCTGTGACTTTTTTATACGAGAAATCAACTATATAAAGCTCAAATATGGGCCGTTTTACGAAAATTGAAGGCTAATTGCAAATATGGTAAGACTGTGTGTCGGACTTCAGCGGCGGTGCTGCTGCCTCGCCGCCCGGCTTGCCTTCCTTGACAGACCCCGGCCTGCTGTCAGCTCCATTACGGCTGGCAGCCCTGACAGAGCTCCAGTGCCTGTAACTCCCCTCTTCCTGCTAGCTAAATGGCCCGTTGTGTGAGAGTGAGAGCGTGGTCAGCAAGCTTGTTACACCAGCAATCTCTTACCACATGTTACACACAATGTCACGCCACTTAGCTATACAACATATACCTAAATGTCTTATAAAGCTAACAACGTTGTCCGATTTCAAGTTAATGAATATTTGTGAAGTTTAGCTAGGTGTTTCGTTAGCTGCGACTGTCCCTTCAATCCTATCTATGTGTAGCTACAAATCACGGATAGTTAGCTTCATTTTTGGTCGTAATTAGAGTATATTTACAGTTTGAATTTCGTCACTCCACAACATCTAACTAAATGTTTTATAAAGCTAACAACGGTGTCTGATTTCAAGTTAAAGAATATTTGTGAACTGTAAGGGTTTCGTTAGGATTGTAGGGACAGTCTCAGCTATGTGTACAAGATTGCGGCTAGTTAGCTTCATTTTTGGTAGTAATTCGAGTATATTTACAGTTTGAATTTCGTCAAGCCAGTTATACAACATCTAACTAAATGTCTTATAAAGCTAACAAAGGTGTCCGATTTCAAGTTAATGAATTTTTGTGAATTCCAGAGGAATTATAAGAAGAGGCTAGCTATAGCTCCATCCAGCCGCAGGCTCTATCAATGAGACTCGTGGACAAGAGGCGTGTATTTCACCGATCGTTTTTTTAAATAACTCAACACATTATAATTACACACATTATAAGATTAACTGGAACCTGTGGTAAGAGATTGCTGGCGTAACAAGCTCTCTGACCGCGCTCTCATTCACACACACCTGGCATTAGGAAGAGGGGAACTGCAGGCCCTGGAGCTCTGTCAGAGCACCAGCGTTTAGTAGTCCATTAGCCAAAAACCGGTGACTTTGCGCGGGTATGGAGTGCTGTGGGCTGCCAGTCGTAACGGAGCTCAATCGAGCTCAGAGCAGGCCGGGGTCTGTGAAGGAATTCAGGCCCGGGCGGCGAGGCAGCAACACAGGCAGCACCGGCGCTGAACTTCGACACACAGTCAGACAAAATTTGCAATTAGCCATCCATTTTCGTAAAATGGCCCATATTTGAGCTTTACATAGTTGATTTCTTGCATAAAAAAGTTTCAGAAGTGAATTTTGTAATGGAATAGCAGAGATCTGCGCGACCTAGATTCGGAAGACTACCTGATCTCAGGTCAGTTGTGTAGCCTAAGTAAATGTTGGGGCTTGACTGTTCTCTTAAGGTTCCGGATTTTGAGATGCTTACGTAAGCAACTAGCTTTGTTGAGATTCGCCCGTTTTCAGCGGCAGTTTGAAAATATGAGATTTTCATAGTAAGGGGGTGTCAATGGGACTTTGAGCTTCTATGTATGTCCTATGTACCCACTGAACTGTCGTTATTCAACTATGACAGGGTAAAATCGGTTTTGCATTCTATCCCCCCTTTAAGCAATTATTTCATAAATCAGAAAATGTAACACATTTAAGTTGGACTCAATGGTGAGTAAAACAGAAGCAGAGGGACAGACACAGAGCTGTAGCGGAGCCAGGCAAATAAAATGCCGATACAGATAATCTGCAAACCGCCAAAAAAACGAGCCGATAATCGGTAAATCCCTAGTTAATATCGGGTTATTCCTGGTCCAGGAGAAGCAACAGCCCCTATTTACACAGACAGTGACACACACATACACATATACACCTACCTAGTTTCCATGTAGTGGAGGATCTGTTGGGGTGATAGCAGCTTATCGTCACAGTAACGGTCAGGAGAAAGGAAGTAGAAGGAGACTTTGAAAAGCCGCTGCTTTTGGTGCTTTTCAATCCGTAATGTCTCAATCACATCCACCTTCTGCAGCACCTGTACACGTACACACACACCACACAGTACGTTTTTTTTTTTTACTTCCCCAAACTTATATATAATATAATAAAAATTACAGCTGCAAGCAGCAATGACGGGCCCTCGCTTTTTGCCCCGGGGGGTACTGGCAAATGCAACATCACACGTAGACCACACATTCTAAGTTTCATGTAAATCGCAAAACTTTTGCCAAGATAGAACCGTTCATGTTTCCACACCCACCTACAGGAAGTTGTTCCTCCATAACTTGCGCATTGTGTTAGCTATCAAAATTCTTTTGATAACTTTTAGTCACGAGGGTCAACCGAGTCTATATCCAAGTTTTTGTGCAGATTGGACTCACGGCTCAGGAGGAGTTAGACAAAGTATGTTTCCCATATATCGGGATGTGCATAATTAATAAAAATAATTCTAACAGCGCCATCTAATGGCCGATGCACTATAAATTTGGCGTGGATGCTCAAACGCCTATACGGAACAAATTTGTCATATTTGGTGTCAATCGGGAATAAATCTTGTTAAGATACGCAACTTCCTGTTTCGACAGCCCCCTACAGGAAGTTGGTCCTCTGTAACTTGCGCATTGTGTTAGCTATCAAAATTCTTTTGATATATTTTTGTCATGAGGGTCCACCGAGGCTACGTGCACATTTTTGTGCAGATGGGACTCATGCTCTAGGAGGAGTTAAAAAAAGTAGGTTTCGCTCAAAGCAAATTAGCAAATTAATAAAAAAAAAATAAAACTGCGCCATCTAAAGGCCAATTGACGACATATTTGGCAAACAGCCTCATTGGCACATGAAGAACAACTTTCTTAAGTTTTGTGTCCATTGGAATAGCCGTTGGCAAGATATAACCATTCCTGTTTCCACTCCCACCTACAGGAAGTTGGTCCTCCATAACTTGCGCATTGTTTTAGCTATCAATATTCTTTTGATTACTTTTTGTCACAAGGGTCCTCCGAGTGTATATGCAAGTTTTTGTGCCGATCGGACTCACGTCCCAGGAGTAATTAGACAAAGTAGGCTTCCCATATGTCAATATTTTGATGATTAAATAAAAAAAATTAAAACAGCGTCATCTAATGGCCGATTGCAGCCAACTTTGGCACAGTTGCTGAACAGGCCAGGAGGAACATCCTTGTCAAGTTTCGGGGGAATCTGAATAATTGTTGTCAAGATAACGCAACTTCCTGTTTAGACAGTAAGTTGCTATAACTTCCGCATTTTTTCAACTATCAAAATTCTCTGGATAACTTTTCATTATGAGGGTCAACAGATACTTCCTGCAAAGATTCAAGAAGATTGAAGTCACGGCCTAGGACGAGTTCGAAAGAATGTAAAACACCTGAAAAATGCATAATTAAAAATGGCCGCCTTCCGGTTGGGCGGAGCTAATGAATGTAAATGGGAAATATGTCTGCAATGATTAGAGCAATATGGGTATTAAATCTGGTGAATATCGGAGCAACTATGTCCAAGTTAAGGCCTTCTACGCATTAGGGGGCGCTATGGAGCCCGCTTACAGGTATGGGCCAAATCGCTGTACAGTCTCGCAAAGCCCCCAGGTGTTTATGTGGGCGCCAATTTTTGTGATTTTTCGTATATATTGAGGCCGTCAAAAATGTGCCCAAGGGCTAAAACCAATTAGGGGGCGCTATAGAGCAACCATACCACTCCCAGGCCTAAAGGTGTATTCAGATGAAAGAGTTTAATATTCTGCACATGGCTGCAAAACGTTGAGAGTTTTCGTGCATCCTAAAGTCCTCAAACAAGTGTTCGTATAATGATGATTTTTGCAGGAAAACCAAGATTTTGGAAATTTTTGAATTTTGTGACTTTTTTCTAAAAATAGCTCCATGGAGTTCAAGATGAGACCTATGTTCCCTCAAAAGTTGGTGTATTAACTTCTTACTTTTTTCGGAATTAAGGCGCACGTTAGGGGGTGCTATGGACCCCCCTGGCAACACCCGAGGCCAAGCACTACAGAACTTTGCAATTTTCACCAGTTGTGACAGGTGTGCAAATTTTTGTGAGTTTTCGTGCATGCTAACGCCCTCAAAAATGCGACAAAGGACTCGGAAAAATAATAATCTGATGAAAAACAATAGGTTCCTTCTCACTTTCAGTGCAAGGCACCGTTGGGGCCTTGCACCCTAACTAACGGGCCCTAACTAAACTAAAGGAAAAAGAAGGTGGAGCAAAAACAGAAAAACTAAGACAAAAAGGGGCAAGAAAATACACAAGAAGCTGACCCTTACCTCAGCCAGACAGACTCTGGTCAGTTTCTTTCGGAGCGTCTTGGCCCTCTTCAAGGCTTTCTTGTTGTTCAGCACTGGAACGCTCATCATGGGAGTTTTAATGTTGGAGCTGGCCACCATGAGGATCTCTCTCAGTCTGCGAGACACATAGACATATATACACAGAGTGAGACGTGGAGGAAAAGTACGGTGGAAGGCTTGAATGGATCAAGTACGGACGAGTAAGTGGCCAAAAGTAAGAAGAAGAGGTGTTGATGTAGAAAAGGCGTTTTAGGAGAGAAAAAAACTGTTAATCATAAAAATGTTCGGTTAACGAGGGTTGGCTATAAGAAATTAGCATCCCTACTTCTCACATTTTTTTCTATTCTATGGAAGCAAAGCCAGACACAGCCAACAGTCTACAGCTGTTCTCCGCTGGTTCAAAGAGCTGTGTATGTACATAAGAGGTCAAGGAATCGGGCGCAGAGGTGACGTTACCGAGGTATCCCCAAAGTGACGTTCATCTCTCCTCTGCCAGCAAAGTGGAAGGTGTTGAGGGTCATCTGCGTGGAGGGCTCGCCTATGGACTGAGCCGCCAGCAGACCCACTGCTTCTCCCGGATCACACAGCGAACGCTGCCACTTGTAGTGCAACAGCTGCCGAAGGCTGGAGACAGACAGAGAAAGAGACAGAGAGAGAGAGAGTCATGAGCTTATTTCACCTAACAAAAATAAGAACTTGGTTTTCAATGTGCATGTGGACGATGGGCTAGGTCAAGGAACCCTTCCTACACATCTCAGTTGCTTCAATAGGCAGGTAAGCACAAACATTACCTTTACATTTTACATGTACGGTTCTGTCACTGTGAACAGGTTTTGGTCAAATGTATTTAAAGTAGGGAGCTACTAACCACTAACTAACTAGATTTACCAGCTTGTGGTTGGACAACTAGTTTTCAGTTCTTCAGCATTTCTTGGCTTTATACAACTGCTATATATGTCTGGAGCAAATTCTAGAGGAAACAATGTAATTGTCAATTTTATGTTAATTTAAGCAAAAAAATACAATGTTTTATGACAATAAAGCTGTGGTTTACTGTATAGACTGATTATTTGTGTTTTTACATTATCTTGGTCACATAACAGTGATATGACCAAAAGAGGATACTGGGATTCATTCAAAACTGTATTCGTTTGAAAAAGTAATACATAAAGAGATTTTTTTTATTTGATTGAAAGAGACCATTATATACATTATATATACAATTAATTGTACAGTACAATTTGGAACTGTTACAGCTCTAAGACTAGATACTTTTCAGCCTCAGTCAGTACCTGTCGGTGTCCAGGCTGTCTTGACTCATTCTGCCTTCGTTCTCGAGGTATTTCTCTGTGATGCTGTGAAAGTTTTCCGATACGGAGCCGAAGCAGACGTCAGGCCTGAACACGCCCAGAGACGGCTCAGGGCAGCGGGACGACTTCCTGCTGTATTTCGATTTGCCGGAATCATCCAGTGAGTGCCACTGCTGTATGAGCTGTGGAGGGAGCAATTGACAAGCTTGGTTAGACTAGGTCAGAGGTCTACGTCATGCTGTATGTACGAAGGCTAAAGGGACAAAGTAACACCAAGAAAACCTGGCTGATCTTTCACATTTTGTCTCAATATACCTGCTGTATAGCAGCATTTCTGCCGTAGACATCGGGTTCTGTGCTTTGTTCAGTCTGTCTCAGTTTGGCCAACTTCTTTTGAGAAAACAGCAAGAATGCTCCTGATACATATTAAACACACATAAATATTACATGACAAATATTCACATAGGAAACATACATACAGTATATAGCATGCAACATTTTTTTTACTGTCCACTTCCTGGATTCTGCTGATCATATTTATGATCTCCTACTGCTCTACAATTTTTTTTATCAGATTGTGATTACAATAATTACCAAACGTACAGTATACTCTAAAGCACATTAAAATAAGCAGCAGCTGCTCTAACAAATATTTAAACAGTAAGTCTACGCCTCAAGACGTATTAAAGATTGCACTGTGCTGTGCCTGCTTAGCAATGGGCTAAGGCAAATATGTATAGACATCTTTGCTTAGCAGCAAAGAACGTGACTTGGGTTAACTGTTATGGGGATGGTGATGACAGAGGTAAAACAATTACATTTTAGTCAACGTAAAGTGCTCATATTATGCTCATTTTCAGTTTCATAATTGTATTTAGAGGTTATATCAGAATAGGTTTACATGGTTTAATTTTCAAAAAACACCATATTTTTGTTGTACTGCACATTGCTGCAGCTCCTCTTTTCACCCAGTGTGTTTAGCTCTACGTTTTAGCTACAGAGTGAGGCATCTCACTTCTGTACCATCTTTGTTGGGAGTCGCACATGCACAGTAGCTAGGTAAGGACTACTAGCCAGTCAGAAGCAGAGTATGAGGCCGTGCCACGCTAGCAGCTAGGTGAGCATTATAACGTGTGTTACAAAGTGACGTAAAGGCTGGACTACAATAGAGCTGTTGGGAGCAGTTTGTGAACAGTGTTTTCTGTTGGAGATGGTAAGTGCCTTTGGGGTTGACTTTGGGCTTTTTCACTTTGTAAACCTATAACATGCACAAAAGAGATACATAACACAATACAGGAAAGGGAAAAAGCAAAAAAAGCATAATATGAGCACTTTAAATATATAAATATCAGTTTATACGTAATATATATGATTATAAATCCAGTCTGAGCAGCAAGGATGTCAGATAATGTTAATGCCAAACCAAACGTTATCTACCTCTCCGTGGACATGCCACCTCTCTCTTTGCTCTCCAGCGCTGGATGGACGCAAAGTGTTTACTGGCGGTCTTAGGGTCCAAACGTGCCAACACCTCGTCCAGGCACTGGGACCTCTTGATGACCTAATGGGAATTGGAAAACATAACACATGGCTGATTTGTATGACTGTCCAGGTTAATTTTCTACCAAATGTAGACACTGGAAACACCACCATTGTCTCATGTTTAAAAGGCCTTTAACACCCTCACAGGTAATGTGGCTAATTGGACCTTTTCCAGGACCGTGCGGGTGTTCAGACGCTTTAATGTTTAATGAATGAAAAGAATTGACTGTGTGTGAGCGTGAGGCGAGCGGTTCTATTTCATCTTAATGGATTGCCTTTTGCTTAGGCAGTGGGCCGAGATAATTAGATGGGAAAACTCTGGATCGCAAACACTTTCTTCCATTGTTTTATATGACTAATTTGCAATCTAAAAAAATGTATGCTTGTTTTGTGACAAAGCGTTGGCAGCGGGAGGACGATTAATGGTTGTTTACACTCAACATGCAAAAGTGCTGTTCACAGCTAAGCCCAGGTACGTGGGACTGCACAAAGCTTACAGCAAGGCTAATTCAACTGTATTGTTCAGGGGGACACATTTTCAGAAAGCTCAATGCCTTGGGATGGACTTTTCTCTGACCTGTTGTCAATCAAATAAATCATATTCCTGACATCAAAATACTGAGTGAAGTTTACAAAGTATGAAGAACGCAAACATCATCGCCAAGGTCCAATGACGTCATTCACGTTCATATTATTAGCCATGTGGATTTGTCTGTCAGTCTGTCTGTGTATATATGTATGTATGTATGTATGTATGTATGTATGTATGTATATATATATATATATATATATATATATATATATATATATATATATATATATATATATATATATATATATGGCACACTAAGATAAACAGACAACATACAAACAGCAGCAGCTGATAAGAGATAGAGCAGCTTTTTTGCATGTTTATGACTGTTTAACAGGTGTATTGATATTAACAGGTTTCATTGCACATAACAGTAGGGAGTTTAATGTTAGTTGTCATCGGCACCAGGGAACGTTGATAATCTTCTCTGTATCATTCCCAGTTCAGTACATGTGCTACATGTTGCAACACATCGCTGTTCAAAATGCCGTCCATCTTCCAAAAGCAAAGCTTGTCTCCAAATTAATCATCATGCTTGAACCTGCATGGCCTTTTATCTGGTTTACTTTCGTTTTAAGTACCTTATTAAAGTTTAAGCAATACAAGTTTAGAAATACAGTAGAATTAATAACCGACAAAAACAAGACAAAACATGTGCAAACTGTTGCATAATGTGAAAAATACAGCCTGATAATATGCACTGAATGTGTATGAAGTCCAGGATCTTTCATCAAGTGCTGTGAGTTCTACACAGTGTGGCTGTCTATCACAGTCTGCTGTAGAAACCTTGTACATCTGGTCTTCCACAGTTGTAGACCAACAATTCACAGGATTTTTTTGTATCAGCTCTATGTTTCGCAGTGAGTCAATCTTGTGGTTGCCTAGTGTGACTTTGGACCGTAATCTTGCAGTGCCTGTACCTGTCTCACAGTCACCCATTGATGGCTAACAACTGCCGCTGGTAGCGGACGTCCTGAAGCTCTGTACTGGCGAAATACAACCAGCAACAGCCGCTCGGATTTTATCGTATTACCAGACAACTTTATTTGGAAGGTTACCGTTACTTTACCGACGTAACAGCATATTACATTGTAATGTCAGCAAACAAGACTGACCTCAAAAGTAGTGTTCATTGTCATGGTAGAAAATCGGGTCAAAGTTCAACTTGGAGTGAGAGGTTGAAAATTTGGAGGGAATGAGAAGTCGATGGAGACGGCGTAGACATCCTGAAGCCGATTGGCCAATACTCGAGACGTCACATCAAAGATATTTTATTGCAAAGATCCCGACATTAAGGGCCGGGACACACAGGGCCGATAATCGGCCGTTAGACAGTCTGGCGAGGTCAGTGACTCGAGTCTGTTCGGTGTGTCCCGTGCTGTCGTCAGTTTGGGGGGGGGGCTGTCGGCGTTCATTTTGGCCGACCTGATATGTTCAGTCGCCGGCAGGGCAGTTGGGACTCACCCGGAAACGGCGAGCGGAATGAGCGTGACTAGAGTCTCTCAAATCTGACGAAAATCTTTTAAACTGACCTTTGTTGATCTTAAATGAAGACAGATTCAGCAACTGCACGGCTTATTTCTCGCTTAAAATGTTTTCAGAAACATGTTTCAGTGAACTATTTTAGTAAAATATGAGATTGTATTCTGAACGAGCCGCCGTGACAGTCTGGCTTTGAATTTCCTGAGAAAACAAACCCATGTGACGCGTTTGTCCAATCAGCTGCCGGTTTTCATTTCTTGGGCAACAATACAGAGTAGCGCCGGCTGCTGCTATGGAGACGTATTACGTTTCTCAAGTCAGCGTCGCCTCAGTGTGTCCCGGGGCAGTTTTTTGGACCTCGGGGAGCCAACTGATCATTTCGACTGGCTTTTCTGTTGACGCCGGTCGGCCGTCTGGTTGGGGTGTCTCGGCTTTTAACCTTTTCTCTCACTCCGGTCAGGGAAATGCTGGCTTGCTGGCCTTTGAGGTGGACCAGCTATTCTCATTTAGGTGACAAGCTGCTCCTCCAAATTTTCCATCAGCATTATTTATTTCAATTCATTCAAATTATTGTTGACGTGCGCCTTGCTCCGTTTTACCTTGTAGTTGTCCTCGATGAAGGGGAACTGTCTTGACTGCAGGAACTGAGTCTTGGGAATATCCAGTCCATCTTCACCGTACAAGAACTGGACCACAGATCCATCGCTGTCCCTCACCGTCAGATCATACTGCACTACCAAACCCTCCAGATGCTTTATGACACATCTGCAGAGGCGAGGATGTGAAGGAGGATAGAGGAAAAAGGTCAGTAAAAGGAGAGGAGAGGATAGTGCATCCTACAGATCAGTATGTCAGGTACAGTAAATACAATGTTGGGTTCATGTACTATAGTCCATTTTTTTTTTCAATTCAATTGTATTTATATTATGATCCATAGTATCCAGGGTACTATCAGAGACTATTTAGAAGAGACATGCCACTTCCTCAATCCTCAATACAATTATATAAGGAAAACCCGTAACGGCAAAGATGTCGGTTGTATGCACATGTCCCGCCCCTCCCGCTGGAAAGCCAATCATCTGCTCTTTAACAGTCAAGCCAGGAAACATTTAAGCCTATCGTCTGGTTGCGTCTGGTCTGCGCACAGTTGAGGTTTTGCGACAGCGGAGACCTACTAAACCAGCTTAACGGTAAGTAACGTTAAAAGACTAGACTAGCTATGCTAACGTTAGCATCCGAAACAGCTAATTTTTTTTGCTAATATTAGCAACGCGACGAAGCTAGCTTCATGACGTAGCATCAGTTATCAACGCTATAACGTTAGCTAGCATTAACGTAACTGTTAAAACAACAAGAAAAAGTGAGACACAAGAAGAACAAGACACAAGAAAAATAATAATTCAAAATATTGTACTGTACACTGATAAAACAAATGACATTGAGCATTTGTTAAGTGCTTGGCCAAAGTCCTTAAATTGTCTCTGGCTTGGCACAACCATAGATATATATAAAACCTTAAGGCATTATATATATCTATGGGCACAACACTGGCATTCTGGATAGAGACGTAAATGAAGTTGGTGTCGTGAACCCTTGCGCATGCGTAGTAACAGTATAACCTGTGTGGAAAAAGGCATTTTAAACCTTATTTTGGGGCAAAGTCATCAAACTTTTTCAGTGATTTTTATCATATTCTACTGCCGTTTCTATACATGTAGTTTTTATGTCCCGATCACCAGTGAAAGTGCAGTTCTAACTCTCTGCCCATTCATTTAGATAGGAGCCTGGTCTTGTTAGTCTGAAATAGCTGCCCGGAGGCATTGCCAAGATGGCGGCCGAGTGGTATGACTTGCCTAAAAGGACTTTGGTACTATGCATCCTGATAAAGTTCCCTTGGTCTTTGGAATTAAAATAGCCCCACATCATCACACCCTTCACCATACCTAGAGATTGGCATGGTTTTTTTTCAGTTAGCTGGTTTGATTTGCATTGAGAGATGATTTTATGGAAAGTAACCCGTGCCAATCTTTTCACACTACCAATAAAATCCAACCGGTCAAAGTTAACTGCTGAAAACCAGCTGGCATAGCTGTGTCATTCAAACTCAGGAATTTGAATAACGTTGGGGCTTTAACAACCGAGACCGCTCATGTAATAGTGTTTGTGGCTTATATCAGATAAGTAAACCACACATTTCCATCTCAAATTAACATGTACTATGGGGCACCAGACCTGGACAAACTAGGTTAAATGAATATGAATATATATATATATATATATATATATATATATATATATATATATATATATATATATACATACATACATACATACACACACACACACACACACACACACACACACACACAGTATGCATTAGTAGGGCATGTGCAATGAAGAGTTTTTTTTTTTCTGTTTGCACATAACTAGGATTACCAGGGGACCTCAAAATCACAGAGATGCTGATTCGCAGGGAACTAATATCATCACACAACCTTTGTGTTTGGAGACTCATGGTAGGTAATTTGCTGGGTCATTTCTACTTGACAAATTACAGACATGGCAGATTAGCACGGGATTAAAATCACAGATGACCTCCTCAATTATTACAAATAACTAGAGGTACCAAGGTAATGCTAGTCGAAGCGTTTGTGTGTAGTACATATTTATCCCCAGTGGCCATGTTGGAGCACCGTGGGGCCCATGAACTACATCGTCACTGTGGCAGCCATTTTGGCCAGTGGCATCCACTGATGAGGAAGCACTGAATTTGACAAGGCTGCATTTTTTTTTCTAAATACTTATTTACAATAGATTGGTGCCTTATACGTTTTGTCTTTATTGGTTTAAATAACACACTATGTTGTCCATTTATAAGGGTGCTCTACACATCCAGGGCCTTCGAACCATGTTAGATGTTACATCAATAATGAAAACACTACTCAGACAGCTACTTTTGCCAGAACAAGCTGGTGCTTTATCTTACTTCAATCACCTTTTTTCCTCTGCCTGTTGCCTGTGAACAGGGTCTGCACAGACACAACAGTTTGTTTTCTATTTGCATAGAACTAGTATTAACAGTGCACCTCAAAATCACAGAAATCGGGACTAATATTATTCCACAACCTCTGTGTTTGGCAAATTAAGGTAGGGAATATATGGTTATAGGCAGAGGTGTAGTAACAAGTTACATTTACTCAGTTACATTTACTTGAGTAAGTTTTTGAAAAAAATCACACTTCTAGGAGTAGTTTAAATCACTATACTTTTTACTTTTACTTGAGTAGATTTGTGAAGAAGAAACTGTACTCTTACTCCGCTACATTAGGCTACAATGAGCTCGTTACTTTTCTTTTTACCTCTTTGGTATTCTATGCGTCTTTGTCAGAGGTGTCAAGTAACGAAGTACAAATACTTCGTTACCTTACTTAAGTAGAAATTTTGGGTATCTATACTTTACTGGAGTAATTATTTTACAGCATACTTTTTACTTCTACTCCTTACATTTTCACGCAATTATCTGTACTTTCTACTCCTTACATTTTAAAAATAGCCTCGTTACTCATATTTCAGTTCGGCTTGTTTTCATTCCAGCTCGTCAGTCATTGTTCAAAAAAACACACACAAAAAACCTATCCAAATCGCTCCATCCGGAGTGAATTTGATTGTGGTTGGATGAGAAGTATAAACATAGCTATTCCGACACCCTATTGGTTTGTACGCGATCCATAACACCTGTACAGACCCGGTACTAATACGCCACCGGTGCCTTAACGACCGTTATCTACCGGACCGAATAGCAACACGGATTTCGGTGCCTTAGGTGCCTGCGCGATGCTCCGAAAACGGACGTTAGAGGGAACTGAACATCGCCGCACGGGATGCTAGTCAACACTACAGTTTGAAGCAGGTTAGCCTAGCGTTAGCTAGAAGATGGAGTAAACATGATAAAATGCTGAGAGCTAAACGGTGTAAAAGTGTGTCTATATTTCACTGGAGAGGAGTCTGACACCAGACTGTAGCTGCCGTTGTCTGAAAAACACAGAAGAGATGTAGCCTACGTGTCACCTTTTTCAGCCCTTCTGAGTTTCAGGTATGATTTTAATATACTGTAACATTATTATAGTCATATGATTTTGTCCCCGCGTTTTAGAGTTAAGCTGTTGTCCTTAATGGCATCAGGGGTCTTGAACGTTTTTTAAGCCAAGGACCCCTTAACTTAAAGTGAGATGTAGCAGGGACCCCCTATATATTGTATGAAATTAAGTTGCATATTAAACTGGGCCTACAATAACTGTTAGGGTAACCTAAAACCTTCCTACATACGTTTTTCATAAGCTATTAAAATATTAATTGTTGGCATGACTTTATAAATCATATTTTAATGTTACATATGTGGCACAGTAAATCTAGGATTAACTGTATCTGTGGGCTGATATCTTAGTGACTACCTTACCTATAGGCCAGTAAGCCTATCATCAGTGGGAATTTATATTTGCTAATAATATGTTGGAATTATGTTAAGGCTTTTTATTTTTTTTAAAGACTCAAAAATGTACAATAATTTGGAGGCCACCCTGCAATGACTCTGAGGACCCCCTGTTGAAGATCTCAGCCTTACATTACTTTTACTTTTATACTTTAAGTAGTTTTGAAACCAGTACTTTTACACTTTTACTTAAGTAAAAAGCTTGAGTTGATACTTCAACTTCTACAAAAGTCTTTTCAAACCCTAGTATCTATACTTCTACTTGAGTAATGAATGTGAATACTTTTGACACCTCTGGTCTTTGCTTTTATCCCCCCACGTACACATTTTAAGGTTTTATTTTGACCGAGAGAGAGACTTCCGCTAAAGGCTCTACCACGTGACTGTGTTTCACCAATCAAACGTAGTAGTGCAGTCTCGTCATGTGACCGTACTCAATCTCAGCGGCGGGACCGGACCATGGATGACCAATAGCCACATATTTTACATAAGAAGAGCAAACTATCATTCTACATAAATATGAAGAACACAGACACGGTTTTACAGGCAAAACGCAATACAGTCGCTGCTTCCTAAAACAGGACAGACAGCTGGCAAAAAAAAATAGACGCTGTAGATGCGTAAATCAAACACTTATCAGTATCACTTCCCCATCATTCAGGCACAAGATCTGACCATAATTACACTTTTACTTTCCATAAACTGTCGTTGCTTTAGCCTATTTACAGTTGCAACCCTGGCAGCAAATAAAAAATATATAAAAAACATAATTCAAACCGCTGTGCGCATTGGCGACACACGGCTCAAGAAGCCAAGAAATAGCCGATATGTAATTCCCTCCCATTAAATCTATATATTTCATAAATATATCCATCACGGAATGTTAACGGGGTTGTCTGTCTCTAAATGTTTTTTGTATGAGCGCACCCCCTCTCTCTCTCTCTCTTTCCCCCTCTCTCTCTCTCTCTCTCTGTGCACCAAGCTCCGCCTGATCTTCTATAAGAACAGTGACGCCGTTATCAATCGAGTATTGATTGGTCAGTAGGCGGTGCTTTTACACCGGTTCATCTCTGATCTCCAACCTGCTTCCGACCAGGTTAGGCGTCCAGCATAAGTTACCATGGCGATTGAACCCGGTATCAAGTGATCCACCTTCGTGATACAGAAAACCCTGGGTTGAACCTGAAGTTACCTCGTTAACCCCAAATCTTGCTTCGTAGTCCAGGCCTCTGGCCTCCTATTGAAAGCATGTTTACCTTAGTAAAAGTGCTAAACAGCAGCTCCATTACCTTGTTCTAGTTCTGCCTGCAGAGCCTGGTAAAAAAAGTATAAAGGTTTGGAAATTTGTGTTACTTGTGCTTATTTATTTTTTATGTATTATTATTTTATTGATTTTATTTTTTAAGTACTTGAATTTACCTGGATTATTTTAATTTAAGCTATTTTGTAATTAATTTAAATTTATTTTATTGATTGGATGAACTATAATTTGCCTAAAGATGATTATTTTGTATTTTTGTCCATGTGATTGAATGCTTGTGTTAAAAAATAAATCAGACGTTACTCAACAGTTACTCAGTACTTGAGTAGTTTTTTCACCAAGTACTTTTTTACTCTTACTCAAGTAATTATTTGGATGACTATTTGTTACTTTTACTTGAGTCATATTATTCTGAAGTAACAGTACTTTTACTTGAGCACAATTTTTGGCTACTCTACACACCTCTGGTTATAGGTTGTATAATTCATTTTTACTTGACAAATTACAGAAGTGGCAGATTTGCACAGAGTTAAAATCACAGATGACCTCCTCAATTATTACAAAATTACTAAACGTCGCTATGCAATACAAATCCCAATGTGGATAGGGTGTTTGTTTCAAAAAGTTTCTGAGAGAGGGATTTAAATCGCACCAAATGTGAATGTAACATGACCATACTTTAAAGTCTTCAGCCCTTTCTGAACTAATAAGCAGTAAGGTTTATGTTACCTCTGCAGGTATCCTGATCTAGATGTTTTCACAGCTGTGTCGACCAGTCCCTCTCTGCCGGCCATACAGTGGAAGAAAAACTCCTAAATGCAACAAGATTAAACACAGACAATGAAAGAAATGTATCATAAAGTAGCAAGAGAAACATCATAGCAGCAGTACTCGTAAAAAAGACTTATAAGAGTTAGAGAGTGCTTTCATACGTGTCCACAACAGGAGCTACAGTGTAAAAGCAACTTTTAAAACGAGTCCACTACACAACACAAACACAGCTCTCCTTGTGTACCTGTGGTTTGATGCCTGTGAGGAACCTTCCAGAAACGAAGCCCCCGGCACCTGGTGCAGGATCATATGGCTGGAAGCACGGCAAGGATTTCCCAGAAGGCATCAGTGGAGGCCTACGGCCCTCCAACTCGATCTGACCTAGTAAACATGAAATCTGAAAGACACACCACACACACAGTCAGGGTATTTGTAGGAAAAATGCTAAATTTCATGAGGCTTTATTGAAGAGTGTGTGTGTGTGTGTGTGTGTGTGTGTGTGTGTGTGTGTGTGTGTGTGTGTGTGAGTGTGTGTGTGTGTGTGTGGGGGTACCTGCATGGTGTTTACAGTAGATCCCTTGGCTCCTGATTGGACCATCAGTTGGAGGTTGTTGTCTGGGAAAGAGGTGTGGAGTCCGACTGGCATGCACACCTGTGAACACACAACAACATTTCATCATCAAGAACAGTGAAGACTGGCAACATGCTGTCCTTTTTTTAAAATGCATATTTTTTGGAGCTTTTTGTTCATTCATTGGATTGAGTACATTAGAAAGCTGACAGGAAATGGGAAGTCACATGCAGCAAACGTCCCCTGCTAGACTCAAATATTGGACTTCTGAGTACATGGTCAGCATCTTTAACTCATAGGCAACCAGGACGCCCCAACACAGACTCCTAAACACACGACAGGAATGTAGACTTAAGTGAGTAAATACAGGAAGAAGGTCCTGTGTTCTGAACTAGTGCACATTTCTTACATCACCATGGTCAAACCGGCTCATTTCATTAAAATGATCAGACATTGTTACGTGAGAGACTGCTCTGGTTACAGAGACTTCGCTCTACTCTGCCGCCGTCTGACCACGGAGATGCGAGTGACGGTAAGCTTGACCGCTGTCTATTTCTGTGCTAGAAACACTGCAAGCTGCTACAGTTTCCTAGCCTAGAAATCTAAACGCACCTTGGCAGCAAATTTATTTTGCAGCCAGCGGGGTCGAAGCACTCTCCATTGACTTGCGAGCTGAAAATTTTTCGTCAGGCCAATTACATCGTGTATAGAGTTGGTGGGCGGGGCTTATGGCTGCTGCTGCTGGGATCAGCGGTCTTCTGGAAGACTTGGAGTTAAGCTTTTCTTTGAGAAAAGAACAAAGAACGGCACAGAAAAAAGGGAAGATGTGATCGGAGTTTTGCCGACCGGATACGGCAAAAGTTTAATCTATCAACTAGCTCCGCTACCTTCTTCGTTGCTCTGCCTGGTTGTAGCGCTATCCTATTGCGAAAAGAGGGAATTTGAAAGACAACCGTTTATCCCGCCCCTCGGATTGAGGTCCGTCAATGGTGAGTTCCCAGACCCAACGTCTTGATGTGGGTCTGGCTTGTCAGGCTAACAGTTTCCTGCTCTGCTGCATCACAGATTGCTAAACACAACTCACTACAGGAGACATTAGCTCAGACTTGCAGAGTATGTTAACAGGGCTCAACGCCAACTTTTTAAAGTGGTTGCCGGCTTGGCAACCAGGCATCAGCTTTTGGTTGCCGAAATTGACAATACGGTTGCCATGCTTTAAATTGCCTATATTTGGAGCAATTCATTTCTTATGTAACGATACCACACATTTTAATAATGAAACAATAAGATAATGGCTTGCAATATAATTTCCCATCCCTCTCAAATAGGAGTGCAACGGTTCACAAAACTCACAGATCGAATCACGGTTTGAAGTCACGGATCGGATACATTTGTGGATCAGCACGAAAAAGGGGGGAATTTAAATGATTATTAAAAATGTAATAACAATAACTTTTAAGAATAATTACTTCTTTCACCAGTAAATTGCTGTTAAGGAAAAAAAAAAAACGATGAGAAAAGGGTATTTTACAATAACTTTGAACGCACCACAAGGTTTACCAGTAAACGCAACATTTTGTCCCGTCTGTGCTGTTTTTCCGACAGCAGTGACAGTAGTGCTAGTTTGTGTCTGTAAGCTCGTAGCTTTAGCGGCAGACTGTTGGACGTCCCGCTGTTGGAATCCTCTACAATACAGTCACACTTTTACACTGTTTAACTGTCAGCATTTTAACCGTGTTAAATCCAGTTACTACTGTAGCTAATGGTAGGCTAACATTACCTGCTGTGTAACGTGTTATTAGTGTTTACTAGCATGACATGCAGCAATGTTTCTGTTGCCTCTAACGCTGGTTTCGGAGCATCAGAGAGCAGCGCAGACATTGAAGTGGCACCGTAAAGGGCGTTATACAGTAGCCGCAGCCCAGCTGGCGCGGGCAAACACGGCAAGATCTACGTCATTTTGACGTCCCGATGGCGCGCGCCAGCTTGGCTGCGGCTACTGTAAAACGGCCATAATGACGCACCAAAATCCGCGTTGGTATTCCGTGCGGACATTTTAACATGCGGCGTTAACGTGAACAGCATTGCTTGTATCTTTTCACGGCAAACGCGCATGTGTGGAAAGCGGGCGCACAACAGCTGAAATGTTGTGTTGCGCACTAACGTAGTGTTTAACTTTACGGAGACAACGAAATAAAAATATTGACTTCTTTTGAAATAAATTAGCACTCTTCGCTGCTTCAGTTCATTTCACTACAGGTTTCTGTTTGTGTGCAGTACATATTTATCCCCAGTGGCCATGTTGGAGCACCGTGGGGCCCATGAACTACATCGTCACTGTGGCAGCCATTTTGGCCAGTGGCATCCACTGAGGAGGAAGCACTGAATTTGACAAGGCTGCATTTTTTTCTTGAAATAAAGGATTTGTTTTTATATATACAAAAATACACAAATATTGAACAGGTGGTTACTAAAGGGGGCAACCAGATCGGTACGCTTGTTTGTGATTGCTGCATTCTCAGCTGTCCAAACACACCGCACCAGCGGGGCAAACAAACTCTAGTTTGATTCATCCGAAATAACCAGGGAGGTGTGAAAGCGCCCTACATGACTGATGGGAACAACAATCTTTGGAATTGTTCCAGTATTAAGCAATATCGCTGCAGTCTGCAACGGCGAAACAAGCTACAATGTAAGTTAGTAGGGAAATTATGGCTTATATTTATATTGGCATTTTAAAACTGAGCAAACAGCTACTTCTCTCTTCTCTCTCTGTAGCCCTATTGTTCATGAACCTTTGGAAAGTAGTACCCCTGGGATATTGTTACACCCGGAACTATCCGGAACTTCATTTAACAGATGACGTCCCTGAATTCCTCAAAACGTTGTTGGGTCCCGTAAATATCCTCCAGTGAAAACAGTGCTGGTATTAAGTGTTTCAAAGGGAGTTAGAGGTGGCTTATCTCATTCATTCATTTCATAGGAAAATTTTAAAAGCAACAATTAAGTTACAATAAAACGGGCCTGGCTCAGTTTTAAACTGGTTTACAGCAGGTTCCTGTTCTGCAGCAACATAGAACATCGAACACAGCTTCGACACATCCACACAAAACATAATTATTGACTAGACAGATAAAAACAAAAATACGAAAAAACGAGACTAAAAACAATACATAAAAATCAGTGTGTGTAAGTATGACTACCGAGAAGAAACAGTTTATATGACTTTTTGAAATATGTGATGGATGATAATGTTCGAATGTGATGGGGAATGTCATTCCAAATGTTGGTGTAAATATAAAAAAAGGATTTCTGACTATAGTTGTTTTTGTATGAGGGAAGTGGAATGAGTGCCTGTGAGACTGACCTAGTGAAGCGTTCTGGTCTCACATTGTGTGTCGGAAGAAGAACTATAAGTGCTGGTGAAGAGCTATTTAGAATCTGAAAATAAAATGCAATAGAATGGCTGTTTACGTAGTTCTTGTAAGTCAGAGCATTTGTTCGTGTAAGATAGATAGAAATTCATCTTGCACCATACAGCTCATCAAATAGACAGACAACAGACCATAAACAACGGACAACAACAAGACCACCAACCCCTCCCCCCCCCACACATCGCGCACTGCAATGACGAGACCACTTTGGAAGATTACTGTGGATCTTAAGTGCTCTGTAGTATAGTCGTGCTATTGGTTCAGAAATTTCCTGTTGTGGTAAGTGGTAAGAGACCAAATTGGAAGACAGTAGTTCATTGTTGAAAACACAATGGCATGTGGTTAGGTTTCAGAAACCGAAAAGGAAAGAGGCTAATCTTGTTATACACAGAGTTTCTGATTCAATGGCCCTCATTTATCAAATTTCCAGTGTACACCTGGCGTACACCCAAAACCATGGTGACTTTGAGATTTATCAATATGGACGTTGGCGTACGGCACGCTCAAATCCTACGCCAGCTCAGGAGGTGGTGTACATGTACGCACGTTTTGAGTTAGTGCGGAAATGCGCAGAAAAACAATTCCTAACACCACATAACGCACTGACAAACTAAAAGAAGACCTCTATGCGCCGTTATGCAACATTGTTTTAGCCTGGGGGGGTTCTGTACAACATCTCGCAGGAAAACACAGTGCCATAAATGTAGTGATGGAGCCAGATGACCCGATGCCCGGAGAGCAGTGTCCAGAACAGCCCCAACTGGGGGCTATACCAAGGAGACAGGATATTATTCCTCGCTTTTAAAAGGGGGCGGAGGACAAGTGCTCTTCCTCAGCAGTTGGCTCGTTCTGACTCATGAAAAAAAACACGAGTAAAATAAAAGACACTTCATAAACTCTGCTACCGTGTGTTTATTTAAATATAAGTACACCTACATATGTAGGCCTAAGAGATTGCAATAGAAGCCTGTATATTACTATTAGGACTATAGAAAAATGTGTCGATGTATAAATTAAATAGGCTAAACTTCAGCTGGAGTCCGATTTACCACGGCAACACTGTTGACCGCATCAGTGATCTCCTTCCATTCCGCATTCTTTCTACAGCCTTTAATAACAGTTTTCAGGCTGCCAAATAGTACACACTTTAATGCAAATGAACCGGAGATATCAGGGTTTCAATCTCCACCTCTGAAAAGTGCCGCTCCTCAGCCGGATTACGTCTCGCCATGTCGTGAATTGTAGGGGCGAGGCCTCAAAACCCAGTGTTATTCTAATGACGATCGTTTTCAGCCGCGGCATTTATCAAGGGCAGGTATTGCGTACACCTGGATTTCAAAGGTACGCACAGCTTCAGAAATCAGGCGGTGAGAGGAGTGTAAGCATAATCTTACGCCAACATATACGCCCGTTTCTACGCAATGAAGATAAATGAGGGCCAATGTCAGTAGTAGCAGTGGTGGTGGTACTATTAGTGGCAGGTTACCTTGTTAATGTCATTGTTCACTTGGTTGGCCACTTCTTTGAACTTGTGGTCGGCCGTGCTGAAGTCTCTCTGGTCTGGGTTGAGGTGAGCATCTTGCCAGCGGCTCTGGGCCTCAGCTTGATCCACATTGGCGGGCAGGTTGAAGGCTGCCTGGAGAGCCTTAGAGACAGAACGGAAAACATTTCTTGACTGTCAGGAAGACGTTTTGGCATGGGGAAACTGATCAGAAAATGTAACGGAACATTGTAGAAATGTAGTGGAGTAGAAAGTATAAATAATTGCTGCAAAATGTAACAAAGTAAAAGTCAAAAGTAGGCTATGCACTATTGAGTCTACTTAAGTAAAGTACAGATACGTGAAAAATGTACTTAAGTACATTTAGGACGAATTTGTACTTTGTTACATTCTACCACTGCATTTTGGCCCTATAAATAGCGATCAATCACCAAATAACGCAGGATTTAATCAGTTTAATTGCTGATGTAAATTGCAGTGTTAGTGTTTTTTTTTGCATAATATGATTTCTTTTTTCAACAAATGATCAGAAATACATTACAATACAATACTATCATTGTAAATGACTGTAGAATTAAATAAAATGCAGTAAGCAATCATTTGGAGCAAATTGTCATCACTCAAATGTGCGTAAGAGTGTTTTTCAGTGTTCGTAGATTTTGTTCTTAGCTAAGAACAAATCCAAGTTAAGAAGGGTTTAAGAACGCATTTCTTCGTAAGAACGGTTGGTGAATGAGGCCCATTGTTTTTGGCCGCAGCAGGCCACTGTTTTTAATGAAAAAGCTCTAAAAACCCACTGTCCACGACAGCCTTTAACAGCAGAGAGACAGTTAGAGACTAGCTGGTGAACACTACCTTCAAGGGCCAAAAACTCTCTCTGCTCTAGTACAGCTGGATGCGTGAAACAGCTGGCTATTTCAATGTTGTGTTAACAACTCGGCTGTCCCCCAGTGACCGAAAAGATCAGTTACTACAGGTTTAAGGTTGTACTTTAAAAGGTCCCATGACATGGTGCTCTTTGGATGCTTTTATATAGGCCTTAGTGGTCCCCTAATACTGTATCTGAAGTCTCTTTTATATAGACCTTAGTGGTCCCCTAATACTGTATCTGAAATCTCTTTTATATAGACCTTAGTGGTCCCCTAATACTGTATCTGAAGTATCTTTTATATAGACCTTAGTGGTCCTTAGTGGTCTTAGTGGTAAAATAATGCAAAGTCTTGCACCGTCTATGCAAGCCCTACTTACAAATCCGATCGAGGAACACAGAGATGAACAACCAGAAGCAACAAATAGACTGCACTAGTTGTCAGCGAACATGCAGTTTACAGAAGTTCAGATTTGAAAGAAATCAGTGATGAAATCACTGTACAGGGCTGTAGCTAAAAGTTCAGACACTCTTCAGAGCAAGAGCACTCTTCGCTGCTTCAGTTCATTTTTTCACTACATGTTTGTGTGCAGTACATATTTATCCCCAGTGGCCATGTTGGAGCACCGTGGGGCCCATGAACTACATCGTCACTGTGGCAGCCATTTTGGCCAGTGGCATCCACTGAGGAGGAAGCACTGAATTTGACAAGGCTGCATTTTTTTTCTTACTACTTATTAACAGTGAATTAGTGCCTTATACTGCATGTTTTCTCTTTATTTATTGGTTTGAATAACACACAATTTAGTCCATTTATAAGGGTGCTCTACACATCCAGGGCCTTCGAACCATGGTGGATGAACACACAATAATGAAAACATTACTCAGACAGCTACTTTTGCCAGAACAAGCTGGTGCTTGAACTCACTTTGGTGCCAATCTTCAGTGATTCTTGAATTATTTTTTTCCTTTGCCTGTTGGCTCCCGATTTCACCAGGATGTCTTCCACGCCTTGACACAAACACAAAAAGGTTAAAAAGAATACTGCTGCTCTGCTAACTGACAGACATAAACCAATAATGTGGTCTGTGATACATCTGTGTCAGGAGGGCAACCTTATCGTTACTGCATCTGGGTTCTTCTTACCTAGCGTAAAGCCCCTGTATAGCTGCAGGTAAGCAGTGAAGAGTCGAGCCAGACAGCTGAGCAGTTTGCCACTGGTCCCCCCTCCGTACAGCTCATAGCAGCAGTGGACCAGACCGTAGGCTGAGGAGCCATAGTGGGCTTTGTCCAAAACCCCCACCAACAGCTCCCCTTGGCGAATCACCACCTGGGAAACAAAGACAAAAGGGAAGAAGAGGGGTTAATAAAAGGTAAAAGATTGACTCCTTTTGGACTTGGAATTTGAAATGCTCAACACAAGCGCCGCCTAATTTTCTCTCCATATGTGCTTTTAGCATTGCGTCATTCATTGCATCGTCATTTTTTTTATTTTTCAAGGGAGAGTTTCAGTACGCTAAAATAAAGGCAAAAGTATGCAGGTCTTGTATCAATCTGTATCATTGTTGGCACATGTTGATTTGGATTGGAAAGTAACATTTTCCAAGTGTATGTGTGTGTGTTTACCTGTGAGTCACACATGCTGTCAGGTATGTATCCTGGAGCAGCTCGCGGTGGGACTTGGATCCATGCTTTGCTGGGGATTTTCGATTTGCCGACCAGGTTGAGAGGCACAGCATTCTGTGGGATTACATTCAGCAGGAGCGTAGACACCACCTGCAACAAAAGCCAAGTCAATGACACAATAGTAACATTGATTTTGCAGCGGCATTAGAGCAAAGACAAGAGCTAAACACAGTGAACATGTGACTTCAACATTTGGGCTAAACTTACTCATCATTGCTTTCATTGTTCCTTTAGGCTGCCACTGTCATAAGGCACCATCAAAAAGCCAACGAGTACCTACTGAAAACATGGACTAAATGTTACGAGTTCAATTACCTGCTTCCCTGTCCACAGTTGCTGGGGTTTGAGTATGGCCGGTGGCAGCAGTTTAACTCTGCCTGGTTTGTCCGTCAGTCCTCTGTACACCAGCTCAGTGTACTGGACTCTGGTAAAGAAACAGCCTCGTATGGTCATCCTTGTACCCGATACCATGTGGTCCTGGATCAGACCTGCTAAAGGTTTGCCATCCTAAAGACAGCAAGAAAAACCAGAGTGCTGATCTGTGTGTGTTTATAAGAATGTTTAGGCCACTGAAAGAGGCTTACCGTTCCAACATTATTTGAGCCAGCCGCAGAGCAATAGCACTCTTCGCTGCTTCAGTTCATTTCACTACATGTTTGTGTGCAGTACATATTTATCCCCAGTGGCCAAGTTATAGCACCGTGGGGCCCATGAACTACATTGTCACTGTGGCAGCCATTTTGGCCAGTGGCATCCACTGAGGAGGAAGCACTGAATTTGACAAGGCTGCATTTTAGCTACTAAGTTACTGAAAAAGTTAATTTATGTGCCACAAAGCAGTATTACTTAAGCCCCTTTCACACATGCACTGCAACCTGAAATTATCTAGACAATAACCAGCAGAGAAATTTATGTGAGAACGCAAACGTTCAGATCAGTTGTCCCGGACAATCAAATGGTCTCTACCATGCCAGCTCCCTAGTGCAAAGTCTGTGTAAACGTCTGTGTAATTGTCTGGACTTCATATGTTAAAATGCCTTAGGTTGGTTGGCTAGCTGCACTCAGAAGTGCCCATTTTAGGAAGTTTCCGCATTTCATTCAGCACAGTTATCCAGATAACAGGCCTCAGTCCTAATGGAACGCGAGACAGATAGACTATAGGCATTAGGGTTGGGCGATGTCCCCTTAATTGGCAGTTGACGATGTTTACAGTAAAACATCGTGATGGACAGTGATATCTTCGTCGGGGTCGGGGCCGGGGGGGGAGGGGGGCAACAGTTAACATAGAAATGATTAGACATACATTTAAATGCCCTCTGTAAATGGTGCCCTGCTGGTAGGTTTTACAACTTGACCTACTTTCACTTAAGTACGGTGCAGTAAAGTCAATCAGATGTCCGTGATCTGCGTAACGACAGTACAGTGGGACGTCTGCCTTCAACAGAGCAGTAATAGCCTAACATACCATCATTACTGAGTTTAAACTAAATTATCGGTTATGTTTGCACTGAATAATGCATTCAATAAACAGAAACATAACTCTTGCAGCGCACATGAACAGATGCACAATATTAGCTCACACATAAAATAGCACCCTCGTGAATTAGCCTACTGTTGCTAACGTACATTCATAAATCCTGCTTAACATCGTCCCGTACCTACAGGACCTCAGACTTACTTATTGATGCATGCACAGAGTAGTGTCGACAAACTTAGTCCAACGAGGGGAGAAAGATCACGATGGTGGCTCTCCATTGTGATGTCGGACCAACCCTAATAGGCATTGGTTAGCTAATCTTAAATCTAAATACTCAATAACAAGTCTGATGAAATGAATTATGAGGTAAAACAGAACAGATAGAAACTGTGTTAACTGTTAAGAAACATAATCAGGTGTTTGCAGCTGAGGGGTTAGGGCTGTGGGAAGCTGTGGTATACTTTATCAAAACCTTGTATCTACAGTGTGTGTGTATACCCACCCACCTTGGGGACGAGGTACTGCTGGTCAGTGCTGACTAACGTGTAGGCCTCTGCTCTGGCCAGCTCGCTTTGAGGGAAGTGTGCGTTCATTTCGTCGCCATCAAAGTCAGCGTTGTACGCCTTGCAGTTGGCATAGTGGAGCCTTAGTACCTGTAGCATCAAATTAAGATCAAGTAAAATTGGTTATACATCATTAATTTCAAACACACAATCAATCCCAATTAACCAAATGAGCCTGGACCGATTAGATCGTACCTTCTCTCCTGGTAGGATGCGTGCACAGTGGGCTTGTATGGAGGGTCTGTGCAGAGTTGGCTGTCTGTTCAGTAACAAAACATCTCCGTTCTTTATGTGACGATTCACCTGGACAGACAAAAGGCAGAAGAGTGAAGGGCAACGCTACTGACTGACTGAAAGAAAGTTTGCACACTGCAGAGTGTACAAGGCAGCATGTCTGTGAAATACACCAATTACAATCAGGGTGTCTGACTTACAATCTTCATGGGCATCTTATGTGGACCAGGACAGGGCGTCAGCAGCTGCTTGGCGACAGCTTCTCTCTGTGCAAGGCTGGTAGGGGAGAGGATGGTTCTCCTGCCGTCCTCGTTTATCACCATGGAAGCACCGGGGTGGACGTTGGGCCCGTTGAGAACGGCCTGACGAAGCTCCTTCACATTCCACGGAGTGACAGGCTGGGGGTAGGTCAGCTTGGTGGCAAAGACCTGCACGAGCACGGAAGAGACAGAGAGTTGGTTTCATTCTGGATCAAACTTGGAGCTTGGGTGAACGATGTTGACATTGTTTATATTTCCCCTTCCTCAAGGATGTTTGGGACTCTCTCTTTGAAGGAACAATCAATCAGAAACACAGTCAGATGTACCATAGGTATTCCGATCTCGTTGGTCTCTATGTACATGTCTGGACAGATGACAGATCTTGCGGCGTAGTCCACTCGTTTTCCCATCATATGTTTCCGGAACAATCCGTCCTTCTTCTCCAAGATCTGGCAGGGGGAAGGAGACAATCAGGCAACTGGAACGTCTTTATCAGCCAACAAAATAAGAAAAAGGAAGGCTTATTACATTGCTAATGCTGATCACCTAACAGACTGTTACACTATGTTACGAGTAGGCATGGGCCGGTATGAGATTCTGACGGTATGATACCATTTAACAAAACTATCACGGTTTCACGGTATTGCAATGACAGCTATAAATGTGTTATTTTTTAAGTGTCTGGGTAAAAAAACAAAACATTTTTTTTCCATTGAACACAATGTATTTTATTGTGAAACACACTGCACACTGGATGGGAGATGGATTTCTAAACTGCATTTTCTGTCCTTGAAGACTCATAACAAACAGCTCATACCTTATGACAGAATTTTTTTTTTGTGGTTTTGACTTTTTCAAACCTCGGTATACCTTAAAACCAGAACCGGCCCATGCCTAGTTATGAGTAGGGGTGCACCGATCCGATATTAAGATCGGACCAGATATTGACAAATAGCTGGATCGGAGAAATTTACAGATCCAGTTTTGTTAGTTTCCCACCCCCCTCTGTCGCACGTGTGTCGCATGCTGGAAGAGTTGAGTGTACAAATAAATAAGAATTCAATACATCTATGTTATTTTGTCTTAGTTAGGAAAGTAATGTTTAGTTAGGAAATTCTGGTGCCTTTAGTCTCTTCCACATGGTAGAAGGAAGGTATAAGGTGTACAGTGTATTAATTAATTCAACAACGGTATCGGATTGGTATCGTGTATCGACAGATAAGCCCAGGCATCGTATTGGGACTGAAAAAGTCGGATTGGCGCATCCCTAGTCATGAGTTGCTATATTACGTTGTAGTCCTATTACACTAGATTACTGCAGTGATTCGTTGATGCAATGGGTAAGAGGCAGCTGGAAAAACATAGTAATCAGTAATCAATAACGTGGACAAAATAGGTCATGTTGCACTGAACAGTATCTGTGTCTACGATACCTGTCTGATCCCAGGGTATTTCTCCGTCAACATTTTATCCATGTCACTGTCAAAGACTATGTTAACGTGGGTCTGTAGTCGGATCCAGATGTTGTAGAGTTTATCGGTCAGCGTCTGTCCGGGGATCCCCGACAGAAACGTCTGGTCCGTCGGGTCAGGAGCCTGAGAGGAGAAGGACGGGACGGGATGACATTTTGTGTCACAATTTGGCTGACTGTTACAGATGTTAATAATGAAATGTTTAACCGTTAACAGACAATACCAATTTTGATTAGATTAGATTCAACTTTATTGTCATTGTGCAGAGCACAAGTACAGAGACAACGAAATGCAGTTTGCGTCCAACCAGAAGATAAGAATTTTGACCAATTATTACTATAATATGTGCTATTAGTAACCACAAAAAAACCTCTAAATGTGCACACCTACTGGCGGTAGCAACATATTTCTGTATATCTGTATCAGTGTATATCTGTGTCTCGGTCTCCCAAACGGCAGCGGTGGATGGCCGCCCACCAAGAGCCAGTGTCTATCCGAATGCTTGCTCATGGGAAATTGTTGGGTCTTTGTAAATCATAGAGTGTGGTCTAGACCTACTCTATCTGTAAAGTGTCCTGAGATACAGTTGAAACCAGATATTTACATTAAAAAAAAACACAAAAACTTTTATTTCTTTACTGTCATACATTAAATCAGAGTAAACTTTTTCTGTTTTAGATCAATACATATTAACATATTTTTTGCATTTGTTAAATGTCAGAATCGAGCGAGGGAGAATTTTTATGTATTTGTTTTTTAATTTCATCAAAGTCAGAAGTATACATACACTTCCTTAGTATTTGGTAGAATTGCCCCGAAACTGTTTCACTTGGGCCAAATGTTTTGGATATCCTTCCACAAACTTTCTACAATAGTTTGCTGGAATTTTGGCCCACTCCTCTTGACAGAACTGGTGTAACTGGGTCAGGTTTATAGGCCTTCTTGCTCGCACTCGCCTTTTCAGTGCCGCCCACAAATTTTCTATGGGATTAAGATCAGGGCTTTGTGATGGCCACTCCAATACCTTGACTTTGTTGTCCTTAAGCCACTTTGTAACTAATTTGGAGGTATGCTTGGGGTCATTGTCCATTTGGAAGACCCATTTGCGCCCAAGCTTTAACTTCCTGGCTGATGTCTTCAGATGTTGCTTCAGTATATCCACAAAACCTTCTTTTCTCATGATGCCATCTATTTTGTGAAGTGCACCAGTCCCTTCTGCAGCAAAGCAGCCCCACAACATTATACTACCACCCCGATTCTTCACAGTTGGGATGGTGCTCTGAGGCTTCAAAGCTTCGCCCTTTTTCCTCCAAATATACCGTTTATCATCATGGCCGAACAGTTCAATTTTTGTTTCGTCAGACCACAGGACATGTCTCCAGAAATTAAGATTTTTGACCACATGTGCAGTTGCAAACTGTAGTCTGGCTTTTTTATGGTGGTTATGAAGTAATGGCTTTCTTCTCCCAGAGTAACCTTTTAGCTCATGGTGGTACAGGACTCGTTTTACTGTGGATAATGACACTGTCTTACCAGTTTCAGCTAGCATCTTCACAAGGTCTTTTGCTGTTGTCCTGGGATTGATTCGCACATTTCGCACCAAAAAACGTTCCTCTCTGGGACTCAGAATCCGTCTCCTTCCTGAGCGTTATGATGGTTGTACATTCCCATGTTTTTTATACTTGCGTATTATTGTCTGAACAGATCAACGTGGGTCGTTCAGGCATCTGGAAATTGCACCTCAGGATGAGCCACACTTGTGGAGGTCCACAATTCTTTTTCTGATGTCTTGGTTGATTTCTCTTGATTTTCCCATGATGTCAAAGAAAGAGGCTCTGTGTTTGAGGTGTGCCTTTATATGCATCCACAGGTGTGCCACCAATTAACTCAAATGGAATCAATTAACCTATCACAAGCTTCTTAAGCTCAGAATGGAATCATCTGGAGTTTTCTTTTTGTTTAAAGACACAATAAACTTAGTGTATGTATACTTCTGACTTTGATGAAAGTGATAAAAAAAAATACATAAAAATTCTCCCTCGCTCGATTCTGACATTTAAAGGAACACGCCGACTTATTGGGAATTTAGCTTATTCACCGTAACCCCCAGAGTTAGACAAGTCGATACATACCCTTCTCATCTCCGTGCGTGCTGTAATGCTGTCTGACGGCTCCAGCTGCCTCAGGCCAGCACAGAACATGCAGGTGAATGGTTCCAGTAATCCTACTGCTCCGAATAAGTGACAAAATAACGCCAACATGTTCCTATTTACATGTTGTGATTTATAGAATCACAGCATGTACAAAAAATAACGTAACATGAGACACAGCCGTCTTCTAACTGTAAACAAACCGGGAACTATATTCTCAGGAGGAAGAATATAGTACTTGGGCGGAGTGATATGCTCGCAGCAAGCCTGTCTGAGAATATAGTTCCCGGTTTGTTTACGGTTAGAAGACGGGTGTGTCTCACGTTGTTTTTTGTACACGCTGTGACTCTACAAATCACAACATGTAAATAGGAACATGTTGGCGTTATTTTGTCACTTTTGTCACAATTCGGAGCAGTAGGCTAGTTGGAACCAGTTACCTGCAGGATCTGTGCTGGGCTAAGCTAATGCTGGAACCGTCAGACAGCGTTACAGCACGCACGGAGATGAGAAGGGTATGTATCGACTTGTCTTACTCTGGGGGTTACGGTGAACAAGCTAAATTCCCAATAAGTTGGCGTGTTCCTTTAACAAATGCAAAAAATATGTTAATATGTATTGATCTAAAACAGAAAAGGTTTACTCTGATTTAATGTATGACCGTAAAGCAATACAAGTTTTTTTGTTTTTTGACACTATAAATAAAATTTAACCACAAAAATTAAGATTTTTTTTAACTGCATCTCTGCAGCTATGCCATATTATGCATGAACATGAATTTGAAGAGAACAACTGTGGACAGACAGGAACACGGTAACACTTACTTACCTCTTCCTCCTGAATAGTTTTCTCCCCTGCTATGAGAGCCAGAAGTTTCCGGATGAGTCCGCAGTCCTTCATGACAGCCTGCATGTTGACTGTCTGGCCGTTTGTGAACATCTGGTCACCCAGTCGATTAATTGGACGATACCTGATAGGGACAGGAGGAGGGGTGTGATAAAGCAATATAGTCCCACAGCCTCTGCTGCTAACATCAACACTTTTGGCATATAGCTTTATCATCACACAACAAAACAAACTATAACATCATAATAATATATTTAGGCTGAGATTGTATTCTGATTGTACATCTCTCCCAGCTTGTTACAGCTTGCTTTTATGCCACCAAAAGAAAATCTAAATTAATTAGAGTTGTATCGTTGTTAAGGAGATCTCTGCTATGTTGTCTACGATGTTTGTATAATTGTATACTACCAGGGGTTCAATGTTCAATATACAGTTATGTGAGTGGGTTTGTTCACACTGAACCTGCAAGGTGGGACCACCAGTAGGTCCAGGAAGAAAAGGTCCGGATAAAAACATGCCTCTCCCTCCTTTGACAGCGTCCCCTGCTCCAGCCCAGAGAACAGACACTTTAAGAAGAAACCTGGAAGAAAGAGATAAGATGAGAATCATATTTTAAAATGGATTCCTTGCAACAGGCAAAAGTGAATGAGAATTTGGCTTTTTTTTTTTTTTTTGGCAACTCGGTCATTTTGTATCCTACAGTACAACACTTCTAATAATGGTGAATGAATCAAAGAAAACAATGCGAGACAAAAATAAGTTATCAAAGGAGGATCAAATATAGGCCTGTCACGATAACAAATTTTGCTGGACGATAAATTGTCCCAGAAATTATTGCGATAAACGATAATATTGTCATCGAGAGACCATTTGCATCTAATATAAATGATAATGGCATAATAATGCAGGTACACCTTTTCAAAGATCAATATACTTTTATTTCTAAAGAATATTTAACACTGGAACTGGAAGACACTTTAAATATCCACAAAATGTCTTTGATCTCCTTTAGTATGTCGTCTTTCACGCTGATGTACAGTTGTGGGATTACCGTTTGTGAAACGTAAGTTCTCAGACTGAAATGTTCGAAATAATGAAATGTGTTGAAATGTTCAAAATAAATTTTAATCTAATCAAAATCAAATATTACCTCCCCCCACCTCAACTTCAAATTATGTCTGCAAAGGAAAACTTTGTCAACATCATCTCCTATCCAGAAAAACAACTCCTCAACAGCACCATCTAGTGGACTGAAAAATCAATTGCTTTTATTATTCTAGTATCAAAACTTAAATTCTCATGTGCAATTTATATAAAAAAAAGATCGATACTTGGCATCCGTGTATCAATACAGCATTGCCAAAGAAAATATTGTGATACTATGTTGTTTAAATTTTTTCCCCCTACCCGTATTAAACATGATGTAAACTGGCCTTTAAACAGTCCAGTTTTATGCACACATTGGTTTATTTTTGGCCTACCTTCTTTCTCCCACAGTTTGTTGGTGTGTTCTCTAGCGGTACTAGCCGTCAGGTAGACTCTCTTTCCAGCCATCAGATCCTCTGCAGGAAGACAAAAACATAAGCCAGGTAAGATCTATTCACTGTATGTATATATGTACAGTAGAGATGGTCCGATACTGATACCAGTATCGGTATCGGCTCCGATACTGCCTTAAACTCTGGTATCGGTATCGGGAAGTACTGGAGTTTATGCACCGATTCGATACCACGTAATAAAGCCCTAAAGAAAATCTACGTTAAAGTAGTTTATTTATGTTCTTTTTCCGTTAGAACTGACTGTCAAACTGGAGAATAAAAGAAAGTTCTGTGTTTGTTCATGTTTCACAAAGAGTTTAACCTGAGCCAGACCGACAACAAAGATAGAAATCATATCACATCCATACAGGGATAGTAGTATACAGTTGTTAAAACATAATAAAATATATGACACACTGGTATTGGATCGTTACTCGGTATCGGCCGATACGCAAGTTCAGGTATCGGAATCGGGAAGCAAAAAATGGTATTGGACCATCTCTAATGTACAGGCAGGGCTCACAATGGGTGCCATGCCAAGTATTGGCTATGTTGGAGAGTTGCAGGTGCAGTTACAGGTTACACACCACTTTCACAAAAACAAAAAACACAAATAGGCACTTTCCCACTCCTTCAGAAATTACCAATATGTTTATTCTCAGTCTGCCAACTGTTGGCACGATGATGAACAGCAGGTGTACGAAATCTCATCTAATTTCTTTAAAATATGACTTACCATTAGTATTGTCACCGGTCTGTACTCCTGATGGCATTGTGACAATCAGCTTACTGTTGTGTTCACGACGCACTGTAAACCTGCCACTCCTACACACACAAACCATTATTACAGCATAAAGTGGACTATTAAGGATTTGACTATTATCAACATCTAAAAAAAAGAGGTACTATTACTCGTAATGCTGGGCGATATTATAAAATAATAATTTAATGTCATTCAAGGGAATCGTATCGAGATTAAATCATTGTGATTTTCAAATTATACTAAAGTGATAATGAGCACACACTAACTAAAAATTCTCAGAAAACCTCATGTGAAAATATGAGGGAATATCATTGGAAGATTGTGGTTTTGATGAATTCTACAAGCAGCACTACCACAGGCCAAGCAATTGGCCCGTTCAAACAGGCCCTTTTTCAACGGGCACTGCACTAGTAGTCATACAACAAATGTAGTGGACAATTGAATACATTTTGTGCTTAGTTGTTAAAAGTAGGCCTAAAAATCAGAAGAGTTCGCTGTGATCATACAACCCAATTCACTTATGGTGGCCAGTGGGAGATTAGTTCCCGGTTCACCGTTTCATTCCATGTTTAAACCACAACAGTTTGTATACAGTACAGTTTTATCAAGTTACCTGCAGTGAGGGCACTTCCTAGTTTTCATGTGGATCTTCCAGAAGTCGTTTATCAAACTGCTCTTCTTTTCAACAAGATGTTTAATCTGACAGACAAAGACGCACACCTCCATTAGGTTTGGATGGTACGGTTGAAACTAATGTACTGTACATCTAGGGTTGGGTACCGAAACCCGGTGATAATATGGCACGGGGGCCTAAATGCCCGGAATCTACCGTCCGTTTCGGAGCATCAGAGAGAAGCGCAGGCATTTCAATGGCACCGAAATGAGGCACCGAAACCGAGTTGCTTTTCGGGTGCCTCATTTCGGTGCCATTGAAATGCCTGCGCTTCTCTCTGATGCCCCAAAACGGACGCTACAGGCAACAGAAGCATCGCTGCACGTGACGCTATTAACACTACATTGGACAGCAGGTAACCTTAGCCTACCGTGAGCTAGCAGCTGGATTAAACCGTTTTAAAAATATTGCCTTAGCTATCTGGGAAAAAAGTACGATACCCAACCTCTACGTATATCCCAATATGGTTTCCATATTTAAAATCACATTAAACAGTCCTCAAGTGATTTTAAGCGTGTGTGTGTGTGTTTAGGTATGTGTGTGTGTTTGTTTTTGAGTGCCATGTGTCTCCATGTCTTTGTACGTGTGTAAGTGTGTGTTCTTACCGGTTTGGTGTTCTCTGAACCTTCAGCGTTCTCTCCAACTATCGTGTCTGTAAACTTCTTAAGCACCTGCTCAATCTCATCTCCAGTGGCTTTGGGATTCTCCTCCAGATGCTAACATAGTTCACACAAATTAATAAATAAAGTATGAACAGAGAACTGTCATGATTAATTAAAGGGGTGATAGAATGATTATATAGAGTATTTCACACTGTTCCTTATGGTCTCCTAATGGGGTATGTAACATTGGTTGGGCTGAAAATGGCCTGGTTGATATTTTATTGGCCCTTATGCATCCCTGTGTTTTGGCCCTATTGTAACAAGAGCTTTTCTTCCAAATATGGTATGCTCATGAATATTTAGATGAGCTGCGCGCTGATTGGTTGAGCGAATTGCCATACGCAGACATTAGAAATGCACGCTGATTGGTTGAGCGAATCCTCAATACACACACATTAGAGAAGCAAGCGACAGAATCTCATATTCCAGACACTGCAATGCTTCCTTACCAAATTCACTTCTGAGACTTTTTTATGTGAGAAATCAACTATATAAAGCTCAAATATGGGCTGTTTTACGAAAATTTATGGCTAATTGCAAATATGTTAAGACTGTGTGTCGGACTTCAGCGGCGGTGCTGCTGCCTCGCCGCCCGGCCAGCCTTCCTTCACAGACCCCGGCCTGCTGTGAGCTCCGTTAGGCTGGCAGCCCTGACAGAGCTCCAGTGCCTGCAACTCCCCTCTTCCTGCTAGCTAAATGGCCCGTGAGAGTGAGAGCGCGGTCAGCGAGCTTGTTACACCAGCAATCGCTTACCACATGTTACACACAATGTCACGCCACTTAGCTATACAACATATACCTAAATGTCTTATAAAGCTAACAACGGTGTCCGATTTCAAGTTAATGAATATTTATGAGCTGTAAGGGTTTCGTTAGCTGCGACTGTCCCTACAATCCTATGTGTACAGATTGCAGCTAGTTAGCTTCATTTTTGGTCGTAATTCAAGTATATTTACAGTTTGAATTGCATCACGCCACTTATACAACATCTAACTTAATGTTTTCTAAAGCTAACAACAGTGTCCGATTTCAAGTTAATGAATATTTGTGAACTGTAAGGGTTTCGTTAGCTGCGACTGTCCCTTCAATCCGATCTATGTGTAGCTACAAATCACGGATAGTTAGCTTAATTTTTGGTCGTAATTTGAGTATATTTACAGTGTGAATTTCGTCACGCCACTTATACAACATCTAACTAAATGTCTTATAAAGCTAACAACGGTGTCCGATTTCAAGTTAATGAATATTTGTGAACTGTAAGGGTTTCGTTAGCTGCGACTGTCCCTTCAATCCGATCTATGTGTAGCTACAAATCACGGATAGTTAGCTTAATTTTTGGTCGTAATTCCGAGTATATTTACAGTTTAAATTTCGTCACGCCACGTATACAACATCTAACTAAATGTCTTATAAAGCTAACAACGGTGTCCGATTTCAAGTTAATGAATTTCTGTGAATTCCAGAGGAATTCTAAGAGGAGGCTAGCTAGCTCCATCCAGCCGCAGGCTCTATCACATCCAGCCGCAGGCTCTATCAATTAGACTCGCAGACAAGAGCCGTGTATTTCACCGATCATTTGTTTAAATAACTGAACACATTATAATTACACACATTATAAGATTAACTGGAACCTGTGGTAAGAGATTGCTGGCGTAACAAGCTCGCTGACCACGCTCTCACTCACACACACCTGGCATTAGGAAGAGGGGAACTGCAGGCCCTGGAGCTGTCAGAGCACCGGTGTTTAGTAGTCCATTAGCCAAAAAACAGTGACTTTGCGCGGGTATGAAGTGCCGTGGGTTGCCAGCCGTAACGGAGCTCAATCGAGCTCACAGCAGGCCAGGGTCTGTGAAGGAAGGCAGGCCCAGGCGGCGAGGCAGTAACCCAGGCAGCACCGGCGCTGAACTCCGATACAATACAGTCCGATACAATACAGTCGGACAAAATTTGCAATTAGACATACATCTTTGTAAAACAGCCCATATTTGAGCTTTGCATAGTTGATTTCTCGCATAAAAAAGTTTCAGAAGTGAATTTTGTAATGGAATAGCAGAGATCTGCGCGACCTAGATTGAGAAGACTACCTGATCTCAGGTCAGTTGTGTAGCCTATGTAAATGTTGGGGCGTGACTGTTCTCTTAAGGTTCCGGATTTTGAGATGCTTACGTAAGCAACTAGCTTTGTTGAGATTTGCCCGTTTTCAGCGGCAGTTTCAAAATATGAGATTTTCATAGTAAAGGGGTGTCAATGGGATTTTGAGCTCATATGTATGTCCTATTTACCCACTGAACTGTCGTTATTCTATGACAGGGTAAAATCGGTTTTGCATTCTATCACCCCTTTAAAAAGACACCAGAAAGCTACATTAGTTATTAGAGCAACCTTACAATCAGATGAAATACCTTCACATTCACAATAAATTAAAAACCCTATCCAACACATCTATACACCACCTTAAATCAGGGGTTGGCCACCTTTTTAGTGCCATTTTAAAATGTTCTTGTTACTCAGCGTGTCATATCAGCATTAAAGGGTACCTTTTTTCAACCTGGGCCCCATTTCCTCATGCACTTGTGTCTAACAGATTGCAACGACGGGCCGGTGTGGACCAAGCTACAATGTATTTTTTTTTGTGCTACCGACAGGTTCAGTAGCAAAACAATATCGATCTCAGGACGTGACTTTTTGTCCGAAGACAGCGGCGTGGAGAGTGAAACGCAAGACGAGAAAAAGGCGTTCAGGTAGTCCGTTGTATCGGTGTAGGCTACAGAAATTATAGGCTCCTGTTATCTAAAAGATTTTTTAATGTAATGGCTCAATATTTAAATGATTTCGACAGTGTTGAAAAACAAAACAGTAGTTACCCTTTATGCCTGCCATCCTGTCCCGAGCCCGCTCAGGCAGTGTTATTTAAATCAAACTACCGTTAATAGCAGGCTGTGGAATAGGTCATTTGGCATGCGGATTGGAACATTTCCAAATAACTCTCTTGCACACTTATTGCTAGTGTGCCATTGTTTGAGCTTCCGCATAAGGTTGCTATGCTGACCCCTGCCTTAAATCATTAACATCACAATTTGCTATGGGTGTGACGAGACGCTTACTCCACGAGACGAGACACATCACGAGATTGGGTTCACGAGAACGAGACTTTAAATTTTTTTTTAAAGAAATCCTCAATGATGAAATATATGAATGGAAAATAGTTTTTTTATTCAACTGAAAAATCCCAAAATGCCAAACAATTTAGGTGCCTTTTGATATCAACTATTAATGATGAATGTTATTTAACTTTTTTTTTACTATTTTAATGAATCATATGCAGTAAAGGACATGCAAACACTGCAAAATGTTTTGTATAAAATCTACCAACTGGCTTCTGCCCTGTGAAATCTAACTCCTTTCCACAAATCGAACATAAAAAAATAAACAGTATAAATAAAATAAATGTGTAAACAACAGAAAATGTTTAAATGCAAACCGTAAGTGTATCAATAACCAAAGTACTGCTCTCTCAAAACTACAAGTGCAAACAGAAACAATTTTTTTCTATAAGATAAACTACACAGAACAGCCTAAGATATGGTCATGTTATTTTTCAAGAATATAAGCATGTCGACTATTTCTGGCAGCAGTTGAGACCTTTGGGCAGTAACTATGTCTCCTGCAGTAGAAAAAACACACTCACTTGGAACTGAGGTAGCAGGGATGGAAAGGTATGCTTTGGCAAGTGGAGACAGCAAAGGATATTTAGGAGTTGCCGAAATCCGACATTTTCCACCACAGAAAATGGCCTCATATCAGCTGCAATGAAAACGCCTATGTCCCTCGTTATTGCCGTGGCTCTTGTACTTACCGGTGGCAGAGATGCAAAGGCTTTTAGAGTTGTTTGGCCTTTTAATGTTTTCGTCGCGGGTGCTGTAGTTGGTAGAGAGCTGTGGTGGTGCTGTAAGTGTTTTTGCATAGTGCTCGTGTTAGCCGCGGTATACGGCATTTTTTTCTTACAATATTTACATATTGTGTTCGTCTTGTCTGTCACTCTTTCGCCGTTTATTATTTCCGCAGGAAAACCAAAATATTTGCACACAAATGATTTAAAAGTGGCAGGGGATCTTCAATAGTAATTTCACACTCCATCACGATGACATCACATCGCCTCACGAGACAACTTTTCACCTCGACGAGAAGTCTCGTCACGTTTTAATCTCGTCACACCCTTACAATTTGCTCCTCCACATCAATTGATAAGTATTGCAGTGACTAATGGTTGCTTTATTTTTTGGATAGAGTGCGCTTTAGCTTCTATAGCTTAGCTTAAGCTTCCACAACAAGTTGAAACCTACCTGGCTGAGAACTTGTTCTATTTGGTAGACCTCCTGCATGTTTCCATGGTCCACTAACTTCAGCTGGTTCAGCAGCAGGTGGATGGCAGCTCGGGGGGCACGTTAACATATGACACGAAAGACAGGAACCACGAATCAACAGATAAAGTTTCTGATAAGACAGAGTAGTAGGAAGGAAGGAGAGAAAACGATAAAAAGTATTAAATGAAAAATTCATAAATGCAAGTAAATTGGAATACGTCTAAGAAAGTGATTTAAACGGAAATACTGATATATAAGACCTTAACCCTTCAGGCAGGTCCATCATTACCAGTAGTACACCCAGTAATATTAACTCGTAAACATGTGTATTGCATGTACAGTATATGTACGGTTGTGTGGCTCATGTGTGGACTTGCTTACATCAAAGAACAGAGGGTTGTATACAGGTAGAGGTAGCTCTACATGTCCCAGGTGTCCCGGACAGTTGTTGAAGTCCTGACAGCAGGTTGAACACACCTGGTAAAAACAATAACAGAGAGTTAACATGACATTTTTTTTTTTTAAGTACTTGCTGAAACTTAAAGGTCCAATATGTAATATTTGTACTGTAATAAATCCAAAAATGACACCAATGCCTCATCAGATATTAAGGAAACATGTTAAACTGAAATACTATCTTTTCTGACAACAATGCTAATTTCAATATTTTTCTTTTTGAAATTTACATTCCGTGACGGAATTTCTGTTTATGTTTTGATCTGTGTGTTGTTATCAACGGCCCAGTTTGACAGGCAGGCCGGGTTGCCAGATATACCTGTAAAAACGTAAACCCAGCGCGCTACAGCTGTAACGGTAGTACAGCCATGAAAGCAGCAAACAAACCAACAGGATCAACGGAGATAGATTCTACATGACATAAAAAAAAGAAAACAGCATGTTTCTAACAGTTGCGTGACCAGAGACGTAACAACCCCCTGGTAAATATTGGAGATGTATTTGAAAGATGGAGACAGCTTAGAGCCCAAAAGGACGCAGAGTTGGCTTATTTTCTCCTGAACCGGTAAGCATTAGCTCCACGCTAATTTATCACAGCTACTAGGGATGGGCATTTTTTGTCATTTCAACATTTGTGTACTCACATTGAATTATATAGCTAGAGTAACCGAGTTGGTTACTCGCAAAAACAATTGAGACATAGCCAGTAAAGTGATCCCGACTGGTCCTGGCTAACGCCGCCATGCTAACCCTGCTAACTTTTAACGTTACCGGGAGGACCAGGCAAGCAGCCCATGGCTGTTTACAGCGTGTAGCCTCTTCAGCGGCCGGAGCCGACAACGGTGAGTTATTTTAAGCCACAAGAGGGGGGCTGTAAATCGGAAAGAGGGGACTATGAGTTTGCAGTGTGTTTAGCGATTGTTGCCGTAATTCTAAGCCAATGAAGTGTGTTCCGTCGGCAAGGTAGTGGTATTTTTAGCGTTTCGTATTGTAATTCTAAGCCGAGGAAGTGTGCCTGACTGGCGTGTGGAGAGAACAGTGAGGTTGTTGTGTTTTTAGCGGTTCATACTGTAATTTTAAGCCGAAAAAGTGTGTCTGTTAGTTGGTTACAGAGCTCCACGTGAGCACGGGCTTTTATGACTGTCAATATAGCCAGCATCTAACGTTAGCTACTCGGCTGTGCTGTGGAGTAATGTCTGGCTATGTGAGACTAGCATCTAACGTTAGCTACTCCGCTGTGCTGTGGAGTAATGTCTGGCTATGTGAGAAAAGCGTCCAGCTACATTGTTGTGAATGCTGCGGTCTCAGCCTGGAAACCCCCGTGAACTTCGAGTCTGGGCAGGAGGGGGCGGGGGAGACGACTCTCCAGTATTTTGAATTGGTAGTGCAGTAACTATTTTAACCGCTAGCTGCCAGTATTACACACAATATTACATATTGCACCTTTAAGGCTCACAATCTTAAACTTTCCACACAGAGAATAAAACCAGAGAGGTACAACCACAAGTCAGGAAAAGACGGATATATGGCATTTCACATTTGTGTTATTGCTGTATTGTGCATTGTGCAATACGCACAATGAATGCGAGTAATGTGATTTCAGTGGAGATGTACCTCTTTGCTGTCCGCTGGTCCCAGGGCCAGATCGTACAGGCTGTTCGGGGCCACATTCCCAACAGCATCGAGGAACCTGAAGTTAGTGATAGTCTTCACACTCAACTTCCTATAGAGGAGATAGGAAGAATGTGTTAATACTAATTGTTATTCGGTATTTAGCCAGTTTAGTGTCATCTTGATAGGTCCCTAAAGGGTCAATCCAGGGTTTAACCAAAGTACGTCAGAAAAAAACAACAAAACGACAGGTGTATAAACTTAAAAAGGGGGTTAAAGTTATTCTACTACAGTACATCCACAGTTGCTCCAAGTGAATCAAGTTTGGTGCACAAGAAAATAAATATGAAATAGCCTAGTAGAGCTGGGCAATATATCGATATTATATTGATAACGTGATATGAGACTAGATATCGTCTTAGATTTTGGATATCGTAATATGGCATTAGTGGTGTCTTTTACTGGTTTTAAAGGCTGAATTACAGTTATGTCATTTTCTGAACTTACCAGACTGTTGTAACTGTTCTATTATTTGCCTTTACCCACTTAGTCATTATACCCACATTACTGATGATTATTTATCAAAAATCTTATTGCGTAAATATTTAATAAAAGCACCAACACTACAATATTGTTGCTGTATCGATATCGAGGTATTTGGTTAAAAATATCGTAATATTTGATTTTCTCCATACCGCCCAGCCCTATAGCCTAGCTATCTATTATGAACATTGACATAGCAACTCCTAGCTTAAACATGAGTGTAATTTGCGAGACGAGTACTGGAACATAATGTTACAGCATGAAGCCACGAGTAGGCATGTGGTTTTGAAGCGTTATGTTTTGTTTTTTTTAGCAATAAAGCCAAAAGCTAACAAGCTATCTCTCACCTTATCTCTTCGGCAGAATACATGCCAAACGACAAGCCCTCCAGTCGCCGCCATGGCACGTCTTTTCCAAACAACATTTTTTGGAGAATTAGCCAGACTTTGAGTCGCTTATTGATATAAATTCATGGCGTACAGTTAAAACCACATGCGAAGCAAAGTTGCTCCACTTCCACACGTGGGACTGGGACCGTCAGACCAAACGCAAAATTGGAGGGGAGACGCAAATACAGAGGACTATGCTTTTTCACAAACTTAGTGGATATTATACTTTTAAAATAAGCGATTTAACATTTAATTCGTAGCTTGCTCGATGTTAAGTGTGGACAAAGTGTAATATCTTTGCATAATACAGGGTGTTATTATTTTGTCTCCCCTTTTCTCAGCCCACATGGTTTCTCCCTCCCAGAAGCCTCCAGTTTGTAACAACATGGCGGCGCCCGGTAGGCACGTAGGGCATTATATCCAGAGAAACAGCCGGTTTTTGATACATAATTTCGAGCAGTTATGGGGTCACAGGTAAGACAGCTCTGTTTTAAAATAGAAAAGTATTAAGTCGACTTTATTGTCATTTCATTTGGGTTGTTACATGAGTCTTAAAGCTGCAGCTAGCATCATTTGACATGAGGTCATGTCTTCTGACGCTTAACGTTAAAGTTACATCACTGCAGTGCATGATTTGATAATTAGGCAGATGCGAGTTATTAGGCATGTAAACATGCATGTGTTTTACCTCAAAATATTTTATACGTTTATATTTGTCAGTTGAAAGAGCATAGGGCTTTTTCTAAAGCCCAAATGCTGTCTGTCAGTCACTCTCTCTGTAACGTTACACTCTGCCTTTTAGACTTTTGACATCATAGACTGTTAACATACATACAGTATCTCACAAAAGTGAGTACACCCCTCACATTTTAGTAAATATTTCATTATATCTTTTAATGGGACAACACTGAAGAAATTACACTTTGCTACAATGTGAAGTATTAAGTGTACAGCTTGTATAACCGTGTAAATGTGCTGTCCCCTCAAAATAACTCAACATACAGCCATTAATGTCTAAACCACTGGCAAAAAAAAGTCAGTACACCCCTATGTTAAATTCCCATATTTACTAAAATGTGAGGGGTGTACTCACTTGTGTGAGATACTTGGCCACGTCCTCCTTCAACATGTTTTATCTACTTAATATGGGATATATGAATTAACACAGCCTATCAGAGAACTGAAGTAGTCCGTTGTAAAGTGTACCTCCTTTTTAATTAATCACTTTTCCTCCCCCAAGGAGCTTTGGTTGGACTCCAGCTCTTCGACAACAAGTTGCAGAAGCTAATGAAGGTAATTTAGACTTTTTTTGGTCATGGCTGAAAACAGAAAATATCACTGTAAATTTCTTTTTTGAACTGCCTTAAAATATAAGCTGAGCCCAAGTGTAGTCATCCTCTGGGTGACTGCTTGAACTATACTTAAATGATAATAATATAAATACATGAATATTTTCTGTATTGCTAAAAAAAAAAAAAAAAAAAAATCCAAGAATGAATTGATCAAACTAACAACTGTTGTCTGTGTAATTGAATATATGGAGGATGTAGTTTTTTTTTCTCTGTTCGTTGTTGTTCAAAAACACAATCCCCACTGTTGCACAGGGTAAAATGTTTATACATGAAGTTTAAGACAATGACACTGTAGTTTATTTTGATTTGATCTAAAGCCTCTTTCCGACCAAGTAGTTACAGGAACGTAGTTATAGGAACAGTCCACTTCTAAACAGTTCTACTAACTACTCTCCCCCAAAACCAGTTTTGCCGTGGCCGTAGGAACAGGTAGGAGGGGTAAGGGAGTGACGCAAGCACGGCAACAGTCTTTATAGCGTCGTCACTTGACTTAAGCACCACATACAACACAACAATTTGCCTTATGAGTTAGCATACGTAGGCAAATTGCAACAGACAGTGAAGAATATGAACTGTTTGTGTTTCAGAAGTTGCTAGGTCACTAAGGGTTTCTATGTGGAAAAGGGAAAAGACCCTGCCCTGAAGTAGGAGCTGAAAGAGTTACAGCAACTGCGGTCAGAGTAACTTAATAATCCCCAAATTGGTCCAGTCGGAACACGAGAAAAAAAACGGTTCTAGGAACGTTATGTTCTAGGAACTGCAAAAATCCCTGCGGTCGGAAACATACATCATCCTGCCGCCATAAATCTACTCACTAGAGCAATGTGCATTAATCTGCAGCTGAAATTAGTCTCCAACAAATGCACCATTTACTCCAATAAGTCATAAGTAATGTTACTTGTGTCTGACTCTTTTAGGAAAAGATTCAGCCTTGTTAGCCTATTTTACCTGAGGAAGGTCTAAGACCGAAACGTTGTATTTTTCTAAATAAATTATTGCTTGCGTAATGGTCAGTGTGCGGGACTTTTTCTAAGCCTTGTTAGCCTAAAAAAACAAAAACTGAAACAAACTACACAATCATGACCCATTTTTAAAGATTTTCATCCTCAGCAAGAACAGCGAAAACAAATGGGCTTGAGGATAAGCAACAGACAGGGATTTGTTGACAATTAGAACTGAAATAATAATTGGATTTATTGTTGGCAAATGTCTAGATTTTAAAGAAATCCTGCCCCTCCCATTAACTACATCCAAGGCAAGGCGTTATTTATAATTGATTGTGATATATGAGCGATAAATCATATTAAAATCACACCTTTTTCCTGATGTCGTTGCAGAATCTACAGGCACTATTGTGATCCCCAGGAAGAAAACATGGTATGTGTCCATATTACTGTTGCATAACGTCTTAAAGTTTCATACAGTGCAGGTAATGCTGTGTACCTTATAGTCTGAGAAACTTCATTTACATAGAGCTTATTTAAATAGACCACCCAGTTTAAAATCCAGTCACTCAAGTATTTTAAGTTTGCATAAATGTCTTTTAACAAGACTCTTGATTAATGTTACTTCTTACTGAACAGGAGCAAGGAGGCAGTGCTGGAGGCTCTGGCTTCGACTGTCAGCAGGGTGAGAGCTCCTTCACATCTTTCTCTTGGTCTTTCTGTGTGGAGCGTTCGGTCTGTCTCTCCGTGTGTTACTCTTTATTTTATTTGTATTTTTCTCCTTCCAGGATCCGACAGCGTATTCCTACCAGTTCCAGGATGATCCTTACCTCTCTCCCAGGACCTCGTCTGAGTTTGTACGTCATAAATATGCTAAACTTCAAACTGACATTACTTTACTCAGCTGGCTGATTTAAGTTTTCTATTAGGGACCATTTTTACTTTGTAATGATTGTTTGAAAGGTTTTGTTTTTTCGATTTAGTTTCAGTCATTTTTGAATGGGCAGTTCATTTTGATCAGGTATTATTACAGATGTTGTGTCTCTTAAACATGTTATTTTACTCAAAAGAACTTTTTTCATCAACAAAATGATGAAAACTAAAATAAGACTTTTTCATGGTGGCTATTTTGACATAGCAGGAAGTACAGGTGTAATTAATGAAGATAATTAAGGCTGCATTTCATTTACATCAGCCGGTTCCAGGGCCCTGCCGTTAGTGTTATCAGTTCCACCTGTGGTGTTGAGAAAAAGGTCTATTCTTTTATATATATTTCCAGTTTATCCAAGTAGCCAAATTAATTTTGGTTACATTTCAGTAGATTGTAGTATTTCAGTTTATATCGTTGTTTTAACACCCTCTTGATATTTGTAATATCCCATTGAGAACACATTAAGATGTAGTCAAACCCAACGTCACTAACAATTCCATAAAGCCATACCGATGCAGACACAATGAATCTGTACTTACTGTTCAGATTGTATCCATAATCAAAGTCACAGGGCACAGTTGCAGTAATATACGGTTGAGACATGTTCACTGTCCGATTTCTTTGTAACTGATTATTCATCGTTGTCCCTCTCTCTGCAGAAGCTGTACTCTCTCTCTCAGGAGTCTGGCAGATCTGCAGCCAAATTTTTTGTCAACAGCAATTCCAAGTTCTTCACCAAAGATTTTGCTGAACCACATATACCAGTAAGAAACACACATACACTGAGTGAATACATAGAGGGGGCTGGAGAATGTATGTAATAAGGGGGGATTCAAAATCAAAACAGTCAACGCAGCTAAAACAGTTTAATCTGTAGCTTTTACTCTAATAGCAAACATCTTGTGGGGTTTCACTTCAATATTTAAAATTTGTGTGTGTGTGTGTAGTGTCTGATGCCAGAGACTGTGTCACTGCTCCTCGAGGAGCAGAGTGAGGAAGCACTAAAGGAACGAATCAACTTGAGGAAAGTGACAGCTGCTGTTGACATGTATGATCAACTACTGCAAGCTGGTGAGAACACAGACACAGACACACATTCATATTTTCTATTTTAGGAATGTGGCTCCATCAACTACTTCAATTCTTCTAGGCACAGCAGTCTCTATGGAAACGACCCATGAATTGTTAGACCTGATCTGTCTGTACTGTGACAGAGACCCTGTCCAGGAGGGAGAACCACAGCCAGAGGACATGGTGAGTCATCCCTGATTTAAAAAAATAAATAAATAAAAAACTCAGAGTGATGGTCAGAGACAGGTAAAGAGTGACACAATAAGTGCTGCAACCAACAACTATTTAATTATCAATTACCTGCCAGTTATTTTCTCGTTTCATTGTGTATTGTCTATAAAATGTCAGAAAATGGGGCGCCCGGATAGCTCAGTTGGTAGAGTGGGCGGCCATATATATAGAGGTTTACTCCTCGATGCAGCGGGCTTGGGTTCGACTCCGACCTGCGGCCCTTCGCTGCATGTCATTCCCCCTTTACTACCCTTTAATGTATTCAGCTGTCCTGTCAATAAAGACCTAAAAATGCTCAAAAAATAATCTTAAAAAAACCCAAATTGTCTATCAGAGTTTCCCAGAGTCCAAGATCTTCAAGTGTTGTGTTTTGTCCAACCAACAGTCCAAAAATATAACCCCCAAAAATATTCAGTTCAGTTCAAGACTAAAGAAACCTGCAAATAATTACATTGGAGAAGCTGGAACCAGAGAATTTTTTTTCTTTGAAAAACAAAATGGCTCAAAACATTTAAGCGATTATTAAAAAAAATACAAAATTTCGACAACATTCCACTTTCAGGATTGCTCCAGTGCCGCTGGAAATTCCGCCGGATGTGCCTCTTTTCGACCGGGTGTCAGTTACCTTGCGCTCTATGAGGACTGTGGTTAAGTGCTCCTCAGATCTCTGCTGGCTAGACTCCAATCTGAGTTTTCTGTTCCACGACTTAAACAACTTTTGAACGTACACACGTTCCACCAAAACAACTTCCTTCCCCAAGGCTATTTTGCAGCGCCACAGGGGCTCCGTCCGGCGCTTGGCACCACCCAAGAGGATTGTGATTAGTTTAAAGAAATGGCAATAAACCAGGCCACGTTTTTCTCCCATGCCGGAATGCTGTGTGGACTAGCCAGACCCCTCCTCCGCAGCGCTGAGGAGGAAGGTCTGGCAAAGGGAGACTATAAAAATACTAACTGCGATCAATCATCGATTGTTCATCAATATCAATCATCAATAATTGATCAACTCAAAGTTGTTTTTTTTGCTGCAACAAGTAAAAGAATACATCGGCCACATCCAGCTGGAGACCTTAGACATCATTTAAATGCTGCAGTATATACTGTATGCATGCTTACTTTTGTATGTCTTTGTGTGTTTTCAGGAAGAGTCAGGAGAGGAGGTGAAGAAAAGGAAAGGGAGGTTCCGCCGGGCTTCAGACTTCCTGAGGTTCACCTGGAGAGAAAACAACAACGCCGAGAGAATCTTTAACCTGCTGCCGGAAAGAGACACCCGGTGTTACTCTGCTCTGATCAGAGGCATGGTGAAGGTATGAACACGTTCATTCAGTCATGATGTCGATGCTACTGGAGGTGCAGCGGAACCACTGGTTGGTTCTTGTATTGCGTAGGGATTGTTGTGGCAGTAAAATGGTAACTTTGGTGCATAGACTGTAGATTAAGTGCATATGTTTGTCTGTCTCTCCGCAGCATGGAGCCTACGCAAAGGCCTTCAGCATGTACACAGACATGCTTAACAACCGAATGACCGGTGAGTTTTAATTGCCCATTGATTGTAGTATACGAACACAACTTTGAAGGTAATATTTGCAGTAGAAGTTGAATTGATATCTTTGACATGTACAGCTTTTTCATAATTTTCTTTCTTCTTTGCTTTAAAACTCTGGTTAATACAAAGTACAGTATCCAGGTCATTTGAATTGAAAAATTTATTTTTATTTCAAAAAGTGGTTACAGATTTGTGTTGTGATGCTTTTTTATTTGAATTTAACAGTGAAAGTGATATTGTGTTGAGAACGTAGTGTAGCGTCACCTAAATATACGCATGTGACCTCTAGTACACAGACATTAGGCATTTTGTGCCTTCACTATTAGTTTATTGTGTTCGTTTGATCTTCCTTAATATAAGTATGTTCAATTGAAAATGCAGCATGTTGGTTTTGGCCATGTGTATTGCTGCCAGTTTAGGCGTTATTCTTGAAAGTACCATTAGATGGTGCCAAAATTCTAGAAATTAAATTCCACCCTCTTAAAATCTGCAGACAACACATTCATCTTGACTATTATTGGCTTGTTAGCATCCTGTTCCTTCCCTGTTGAAGTTTCTACGTACTGGAACTAAATGTCTATGCACGGATCCCTTACCGCGTAATTTAGCCCCGAGAAAAAAATCTCTATTATGACTGACATTAAAATAATGTGTTATGACATTCATTGTCTGTATGTATTTGTTCATGTTTTACAAAGGGTTTAACCTGAGCTAAGCCATACAACACTGATAGCAGTTATATCACATTCATACAGGGCCAGTATTATATATATATATATGTATATGTATATGTGTATATGTATATATGTATATGTATGTTAGCAGTGGGAATCACCAGAGGCCTCACGATACGATATCATTACGATACTTATGTCACGATACGATATTATTGCGATTTTAAACATATTGCAATATTATTATTTTTTATGCACTGTTATCGGATAAGGGTGGAAAAAAAATATCAATTCTTAGATGCATCGGGATTCTCTCTAGAACGTTCATAATCGATTAAAAAAAAAAAAAAAAAAAAAAGATGGATTTTTATTTCAAAGTTACTGTCTCCAGACAAGTACAAATCAGAAAACAGAGTGACGCAAAGAGGATGGGATAATGGACAACAACTTAGAGTTTAGGCAAAAGTGCAGAAAAAAAAACACACGAAAATGGCAAAAAGGAAAAAAAATTAAATGTTGTGTGTGTATATATACACATGATCTAATAAGACATACATAAAATAATTAGGCAAAACACATATAGGCTGTTCATCTACTTTATCACATTACATCTGACACCTTCATGTTCTAAGAAGCCAATTCTCCACCTTTAAACATGACTGAGCCTCTGACATGGAAGATTACTGGGAGAGAAGGTGACTTTCACAAGCATGTTTAAGGCTGAAGCATGGAAGGACTACAAAAATAAAAACCTCAGTAGAATGTAAATGTTTCATTAAAACTTATACTGTATATGTCAAAATCTAAGCGTGTCCAGGAAATGATTAAACAAACTCTTGAGTAGCAAACTCAGATTTATATATATATATATATTTTTAAAAATCACGCATTGAAATGTACATAAAAAAATAATTGTTGCATCGATAATCGGTTTAGAATCGAAGCGTTGGCCTCTGAATTGGAATCGAATCGTGAGGTGCCAAGAGATTCCCACCCCTATTATCGCATCGGTACTTGGTATCAGTATGTATATATTGGGACATCTGTACCAATAACTCAACCTTGTGTCTCCAGCTGACGTGCACATCTTCAACGCTCTGATGTCAGCAGCTCCAGATGTCCGAGATAAATACAACGAGAGATGGGACCTCATCGCTGTAAGTATCCCTCTGTTCCAGAGCTTTGGTACACGTCTTAAGAACACATCACCAGGTTTCCTCGTAAAATAATCTTTTAGTGTCATTAAAAATGCATTTGCCTTTGCTCTACACTGTTTATTTAAATTGCCACGTTCTAAAATAAGTAAATAATTTTTTTCAGATTAATAAAATAAAAATGTTTAATATTAATCGATGAATTGATCAATAAAAAATCTGTTATGAATTAAATACTCATATGAATAAGTAACCACTTTACAGCACATACAAATATTTATTTTCTATCTTTTCTTTAATAGAACATTTTGCCCAGAACATAGAAAATCTTTTGAACAGATAATGGCTCACTATAAAATAGAACTATATAAATTACTCCTGGTGTGGGAAATTCACACACATCTAAAGTGCAATGTTAGAACCATTTCCTTCTCTTCACATCCAATATCCAACAAAAAAAATTAGATTTTAGTTTTTGGTGTCGTCCCACTTTTTCCTTGCAGGTGTTGCATATTGCAAACTTGTTATCTTCTGCACACACGCTGAAGAATTTCCAAACCGCTGAGACGTTGCAGGTTAATTCACGATGTTCCCTACATGACCCGACACGCGCTTTACACCGCGAGCGGGTACGCGCGACACACGGCGGCGAAGTTGAGAGAAAGGAAAAAGAGACTGTGCTGTCGCGTCTGTGTGTGCGTGCGTCCTTGAGAACTGTAACTCGTATAACTTGTGTTGTCGGTTAATTGTAGCGTTGACCGGCATGAAATCGGCTTATGTCGGACTGACCTGCCGGTCGCCGGTCATGGCCCAGCACGTGAAAACCGGCCAATTCCGTTCACCGGCCGGTCTATATTTCATCTCTAGCAAGAATGCCAGGTCAGCATCGGATTGTCTCCGTTCTCGCCATTCTGAAAACGCAGGTCCGATGTTCACTCGTGTCTGAGTCCTCGCTCGGTCAGTCTGCCGTTTCTTCTTTCTCTGTTCATGCGACAATGCTTTCCAAGCTTTCTGCTTCTTTTTTTTCCGGCTCAGCCGTGACGATATGGTGAAAAACTGCATCGCTACCTTGTTCTTATAGCTATCCGGTTCCTGGATGTGTGCAGCGCCGTAAAATAATTCGTTACATGGCGAGACCTGATATCACGCGATACTTCCTGACGCTGAGGCTGCCGGCTCGCCGGCCCAAAGTTGCAAGGGTGGTTGTTCCGCTCACAGGCGCTAGGGGGAAGCGAAACGACCAACATTCAACCCCAAAAAAGTCCTATAGCCATTCCAATGACTCCAAAGCTGTTCAGTTAAGGTAAATTGAGCTTAAAAAAAACTGCATAGAGCGTTAGAGCGTTCGCCCCATGTTGGCTGAGTCCTGCAACAGTGCGGGTTCGAATCCGACCTGCTGCCCTTCGCTGTGTGACATCCCTCCATCTCTCTCTCCCTCTTTCATGTCTATCCACTGTCTCCTTTAATGTGGCAAGATAGCATTTCTCTCTATTGTGAGATTGTTTAAACCTCCAGATGTGTGTGTCTCTCGGTCTGCAGGAGCTGTTGAACCAGATGAGTCAACAGAAAGTTCAGCCCAACCTGCTCACCTTCAACAGCGTTCTCAAAGCTCTGAGGCGCTGTGGCTCCCTGGCAAAAACACAAGCTCTACACACTCTGAATGAGATGAAGGCTGTGGGAATAGGTTACTAACACACACGCATGCATGCACGCGCGCACACACACGGGTACAGTAGTAAAATCAAGATCAGTGTGTTTTGCTCGGACAGAAAATCATTCATTTACAATAAGAGAATTCGTTACAGATGTATCGTTGCATTTCAAGTGTTGCATACTGTAACTTAGCCTAGTTTGTATGTCTCTAGAGCCAAGCCAGGTTTGGCAGCATGGTGGCCCAATGGTTAGCACTGTGGCCTCACAGCAAGAAGGTTGTGTGTTCGAATCCAGGACGTTCTGGGGCCTTTCTGTGTGGAGTTTGCATGTTCTCCCCATGTTTGCGTGGGTTTCCACCAGGTGCTCCGGTTTCCCCCACCATCAAAACCATGTACTAGGTTCTCTCCTTGATCAAGGCACTGGCTCAGATCTGGAGTTGGTCCCCGGGCGCTGTCATTGGTTTCCCACTGCTCCCTTCAGGGATGGGTTAAATGCAGAGAATGAATTTCGCTACATGTACGTGTATATGACAAATAAAGTACCTTTACCTTTACTGTGTCAAGAGGTTGTATCAGCAACGAACGTAACAATAATTTATATTTATATAGCGCATTTCATAAAATCCAAGGACGGGTTAGGGTTTCAGATAGGGGCATGATATAGCGATATGAAGTTGCGCAATATTATATCGATAAGTATGCAGTATATTGTGGAGCGCTACGTCCCGTCCGTTGGCTGTGTGGCTTAGTTGTGTTTGATTTAGAGCCCGATTGAAACGCTATAATGATCATCATTTCATCGGCCAGTTACCTTGCCACTTGCACATGTTAGTACACGTCAGCACACGGGTCCACTACAAGAAAAACCCTATGTAGCGTAACACGTGTGTGCATATTTTGACAGAGTGACCGTGTAAGTGAAGAAATAGATAACGAGACAACAAAACGGAACGAATAAGCGAATTGATGCGTTTTCACATAACTTTTGTAATTTTACATGTTTAAAAAAATATCTAAATTAATATCGGTATCGCAATATTCATAATCGATATCGCAATATCACATTTTATTAATATTGTGCAACCCTAGTTTCAGACACATTTAAAAGTTACATTAAGTTACTTAAAACGTTTGTGTCTGCATGTGTGTGTTCAGCTCCCAGCCTGGCCTCCTTCGACCACATCCTGGCAGTCTTTTCCAAAGCAGGTAAACGGAGTGAGATGTTACATTACATTTGAACATCACCTGCATAGTCTTTGGTGCCGTCTGTATGCTGAATTGTATTAGGTGGTTTTGTTTCCTCTCCAGCCTCCTCTGGCCAGGGCAACACCGACATTTTACAGGAAGTGATGTCAGAGCTGGCAGGAACCAGCTTCACCTGCCAGGACCCCAATGACGGTATGTTGCTGTGGATTTGTGTTGAGTTCATAATCCCAAATTTGGGAAATAAAACGTTGTAATTTTGTTTAAAATGCAACGCAAGACATCTTTATCCATTTGCATGTGGCTTTTAATGCATATTTTGTATTCTCTCTTTTTCTTTCCAGTTCTATTCTTCTCGAGCGCAATGAGAATAGTAAGTCTTTTTTTTATTACTTGTATTGTTTAAATATTTATCACAAATGAATTTCTCCAAAGTGAGGTCCTTTTTATTAGAACTATGACAGTTTTAAGTTAAGAGTTTACTTCAGCTCTTTGTTTTTTCAAAAAGCACTTATGTTTCTTTGCCCAGTTTTGGATTTACACAAGGGTTAAAATAGTTGTTGAAATATGAATCACACCTGCCACTTAACATCCAAGTCAATCAATCCTGCCTTCCTTTTTTAATTCCACATATCTATAAACTATAATTAGCTATTTTCCATCAGATGTCGACTGGCTTGGACAGCTTTTAGCTATTCTTAGATACCATTTAAATTGTTACTGGCTTTTTAAGGGTTTTCAAAATGCTAGTCATAAAGGGACAGTTCACCCCAATATGGGGTGGCAGTAGCTCAGTCCGTGGGGAGTTGGGTTGGGAACCGGAGGTTCGCTGGTTCAAGTCCCGGTACGGACGACGTGTGGATTGACAGCTGCCTTCCTGGGCACTGCCAAGGTGCTCTTGAGCAAGGCACCGTACATCAATTTGTGCATGAATAGTTCCTGAGCATGTGTGTATTTCAGGCCTGTGTGTAGTGATTTCTAACAAACAGAGTGTGAATTTTAATTTCCACACTGGGGATCAATAAAAAGTATACATTTAATAAACAATCTAAAATACATATTTTTGACTCTTACCTGTAGTGCTCTTAATAGACTGTTTTGGTGTGAGTTGCCCAGTGTTGGAGATATCTGCTGTAGAGATGTCTGCTGTCTCTCCGTTTATAATAGAACTAGATGGCACTCAGCTCGTGGTGCTATAGGACAAAGAGCACTCCTGGGCGAGAGGCTCGTGCTCGTAACAGCGTGACATGTAAACATTAATGGCGCCCTCCCCAGCTGAGCTGTACTGTTAGCTAGCTCAGGTGAGCTAGTAGTATCGGTTAGCTATAAACTAATCTCAACAATGTTGCACCTTGAGGAAAACATCCATTAGCTTCGGCTTCCTTTTGCGCAGTGATACAGAAGTAGTCTGGCTATCACCAGACCAAGCTCAATCTTTTAAGATGGAACATGCAGTCTGGGGAGTCTGCTCTGTATTTTCTACTGCACAAGAGGCGTGATCAACATATTTCAAATGACTCTGTACGCAATTGGATAGTCCTTCAACCAATCAGACCAACGATCCGGGGTGACGTAGCAGCGAAAGCAGCATCAATGGGTTGCTGCGCTTCAGAGACCGCCATGTTGAATAGCTACAGTAGATAATAGATAATCGTACAGGTTTCCAGCCTGAGCTGCAGGGCGAAATCTAATCGCCCGGCAGATCGGGCTGGGTTTACCAAGTCTGGTTGGGAGGTGTAGTTGGGTAGAAAATAGTTCCTACATGAACCTACTCACAACCAGGTCTGTGGATCATCTTGAGTAACCGGGTAATGATTGGGTCATTGCTGATGAGTTTTTTTTGGTGCTTTGAGCCAAGTGCCATCATATTCATATTCCATTATATTAGAGAGAAGGTAGACAGCTCTACGGCCGATATCTCCAACACTGAGCAACTCGCACCGAAACAAAAATATAAATAGATAAATAGCACTACGGGGCAGAAGTGTCCTTGGGCAAGACACTGAACCCCAAGTTGCTCCCTGGCCAGCACCTTGCAAGGCGGTGTGTGTGAATGACAGGCAAGATGTAAAGAGCTTTGTCCGATAAGGTAGAAAGGCACTATATAAATGCAGACCATTTGCCATTTTTGGATGAACTTTCCCTTTCAATTTGTCTTGAAACATGCAGATAACCTGATCCCGTGTCACCCCATTCATTGTCAATTTGGAGCAGGTGCCCATCTGTTTGTCCACCTAACCTGTTTTTTTCTCTGCCTGTTTTTATCATAACAGTGTCTGGATAATAAAGATTTGGAGCTGGGTTATAAGGTCCACAGTCTAGTAGAACAGGGGGAGAACTGGAGGCTTCTGGGAGATCCCTACCAACAGAGTATTTACTAGTAAGTAAAAACCTTCCATCAACGTAAAACACATCCCCTGTACCTCCCTATATATATTTTATCCTATATTCATTCTATCTGGCCTCAAGGTGGCAGGAAACAGCAAGGAGGATGTGGAAGATGTTGGTCAATTAATAAACCACATTCATACATTATACAACATATGTACAGCCTTAACGCAGCCTGAAACCTGAAATCTGGTGATTTAGATCCAATTATGTATATATATATATATATATATATTTCCACGTTTTGTCCTACGTAAGTGGACCTCTCCTTTCCTCTCTCCTCTCCAGTGGTCGCTTCTTCAACCTGCTGTGTATGATGGAGCACATTGACGTGGTGTTGAAGTGGTACAGACGGCTCATTCCCTCGGTTAGTACATCTCCGCATCTCTCTTCCTGTTCAACTCTGCTACTCCAGACAGCATCATGTCTTATTTGACCCTTCAGTAACACCTTTTAAGATATTACAAGCCACAGCTGGTACTTCACTGTGTCTAGGGCTGGGCGATATGGAGAAAATCAAATATCACGATATATATTGATATTATATCGATATCGTGATATGAGACTAGATATCGTCTTAGGTTTTGGATATAGAAATATCGTAATATGACATAAGTGTTGTCTTTTCCTGATTTTTAAAGGCTGCATTACCGTAAAGTGATGTCATTTTCTGAACCTACCAAACTGTTGTAACTGTTCTATTATTTGCCTTTACCCACTTAGTCATTATATCCACATTACTGATGATTATTTATCAAAAATCTCATTGTGTAAATATTTTGTGAAAGCACCAATAGTCAACACTACAATATCGTTGGGTGTATCGATATCGAGGTATTTGGTCAAAAATATCGTGATATTTGATTTTCTCCATATCGCCCAGCCCTAGTTTAACCACAGGTTGGCCGTGATTTAACTCTTGGGGCCCTATTTTAACGATCTGAAACACAAGTATCAAAGGCGAAACGGAAGTAGCTTTGTGGGTGGATCTGATAAAGGAGTCTTGCGCCCGACGAAAAAATAAAATGGGTTGGTCTGAAGTAGCTAGGTGTGGTTTGGGCGTAACGTGCAATAAACCAATCAGAGCGTCATCTCACATTCCCTTTAAGAGCAGGTGCGCTTGTTCCATGGCGGATTGCTATTATGACGGCGGATTTGCCTGGCGCACGCCAACGGGAGCTGTCCGGGATGCGGCAAAGTAATATCCTCTACTCGCATCTCCTCAAGTCTGGAGAGAATTGTTGCAGCCATAGAGCGTGGGCCTCCAAACGCACCACCTGCACCTGTTGTACCCCTTCCTCCTCCCCCCACTCCATCTCCGTGCACCCGCTCCACCAGGAGCGCATCGCGCATTGCCACTCCTGGACAAGATTCCACAGGAGTGTCCTATCCCGCTGTAGTTCAACATCACGTCTCCTTAAGTCCTCTAATATTTCCTCATTTATGTCATCAACACATCCATGATTCATGGAAATGTTGTGTAAAACTCAACAAGCCACAAAGAATGCTGCGACTTTTTGAGGACTGTACTGTAAAGTGCCTCCTGATCTATCCAAACACCTGAAGCGCATTTTCAGTAAGATTTTTCTTTGTAATTATGTATGGTTTGCAAAAATGGGAACTCCTGCGTCCGTGTAGATGAGAGAAGCAAGGTGTATGCGGTTGTGCACACGCTACATTATGGCCAAGCATGCGCCCCTAAAATAGCATCTGAATAACGCGCTACTGACTTTAGACTAGCGCTACCGACTTTAGACTAGCGCCACTGACTTTAGACCAGGTTTTTCCTGGTCTGTGGCGGAATTGTTTTCTGAAACTGCAAAATAGCACCAGGGAACGTTTGCGCCTGAACACGCCCCCTCTTTTCGCTGAACCGCCCCGGGCAGCGCAAGTTCATTTCCTAATTTACCGACATGCGTCTGTGGAGGGAAAAGTCTGCTGTGCGTCGGGTGCAAAATAGGAATGATACATGCGTCGGTGTACAAAGTCTATTGCGCTGTGTGCAAGATAGGGCCCTTGGACTTAAAGGCTTGTCACATAGACTTCTCTAAGTTGTCTTGCATAAAGGTGGGATAGTCTTGATCTAGCATGTTTGAATTTTCGCCTCAGTAATCTCCTCAGGAGAAAGTGAGATGGATAATGAATGATCTAACTTATTATTGCCCTGGCTTTATGGGAATTAACTTTTGATTATGTTGTGTGTTTCCAGTTGTACTACCCGAACCCTCAGGGACTGAGGGACCTGCTGCAGGCTCTGGACACAGACAGTCGCCTGGACTTGCTGCCCACTATATGGAAGGGTTAGTTTAAGATAATGTTATGTTTACAGAACTCTAATATCACTCCGTACACATCTCAAAAATCGGACCCCTAGTTTATGACAAAAGTTGGTTTACATTTTTAGAAACGCTGCCCCTTTACATTTCACTCCAAAGAGCCTTTTAAGCGACAAAAACGCTACTACATTTTCATTTTTTAAGCAACATTTTGAGACAACAACTATTTCTGTCAAGTTTTAGCTCCAGTAGCAGAACTAATCTCCGTCCATATTAACATGACTGACGACGCATATCACATGACAACACTGGGCTTGCGAGTGCCGGTGTGAACAGGAAGCAGATTGTCTGACGTAACTCTGCGGTTGAAAATCATCATAAAATTTATAAGTTGAAAATACAGAAAACACTTTGGAGAAAGAACAATGCAAACACCAGACCAGGGATTTATTTGCTTGGGCTGACGGCGAGGTGGAACGGTTACAGAAAGGTTTGTAAGCCTACCTAACCGATAAGAGCAGTGTTTCCAAATGTCTCTGTTTCGGGGCTCAGAAACACTGTAGTAGCGTGGCGTAAACATAGCAAAAGATATTAGTTTTTTTTTAACCAAAATGTTAACGTAGCCTTAAAGGACAATTCCAGTGCAAAATGAACCGAGGGGTTATGACGTGTACCGAGTCGACCGTTCTCTGGGACATGTTTTCATGCTAATCGAATGTGTATTTAGCTTGAAACAAGCTAGCGTGAAACAGTGATGTTTACATGCGGGCACCGTCTTGAAAAACAGTCATGAACTCTACTGTCTTTATAATCTATCTTTTTAATAAACTGTCTGTACACTTACAAAACTCTCAATGCTTCGGTTTAAATGTAGGGACCCTCATTATGCTACCGTTGAAGTGTGGTGCTATTTTGAGCCTTGATAGTGGTATTAAATAGCGATTTACCCTCGGCCCGAAAGGTAACGTTGGCAGCTAATCACTGGTTCGCGCTAGCTTGTTTCAAGCTAAATACACATTGGATTAGCATGAAAACATATCCCAGAGAACAGTCGACTCGGTACACATATGTTATTAACCCCTTGGTTCATTTTGCGCCGGAATTGTCCTTTAAGCGTGACCTATGCCTCTGTGTTAAATCGACGCTGTGGGTACATACATAGCTACGTGGACACATGGACTCTACACCGGACCCTATGCCGTAGCCTGACGTGCACCTCTCGAAAAATAACTACATGTTGCGACCAAGCCACGTCGCTCGGCTGTGGCTTGGTAGCGTTGCATTCGCCCCCAACTCATTTCCGGGTTCTCCTTCTCTGTAAACAACATGAAATCAAGGAAAGGGCTAACTTTTCCTGCAACAGCTTTCTGACCGTGGTCAGAAAGCACAGGGGAGACACTTTGTTTCTCTCACTATGCCTCTAGAGACGGTACTCACTCTGAAGCTAACCCCCCCCCCCACACACACACACACACACACACACACACACACACACACACGCCGGCTCTGCTATTAAAGAGGTCGATGCACACACCACGCACAAGTACAAACTTCAGGCCACTTAACGTAGGTTACTGTCGTACTCTAATCTGTTTTCCAGATATCCGGACTCTGGGTCATGATAATAAGTCTGATCTGGTGGAGGAGCTGCTCACCCTGATGGCCAGAGACAGACACGGTCCTGAGGTCAGTAAGGCGTGGACAATGATGAGAGATGGGAGAAAGTAAAGCATAGGAGATATATAATGTGTTTGTTTGTGTGTGTGTGTAGGTTCAGGAGGCTTTTGCAGTGTGTGCTCTGGATGTAAAGAGTGTGTTTGACGGAGACCGAGGGAGGCACAGTCTGGAGTGGAGCACCTCCGCCCTCTCACACATCACCTCCCTGCTGCTGCGAGCCAACAAGAGCCAACAGGCCTGGTAGGAGAGACCGCTGTATATCTGTCTGTCTGTCTGTCAGTCCATTTTAACACGAGAGCTTTTACTGTAGTCCGACTTGACTCATCCACTGCCAAATGATGTTAAAATGAAATGCATCTGACTTCTCCTCCTGTCTATGTGCGTCTGCAGGGAGATGCTGCAGCTCTTCAAAACCAAGAACAGAGTTCCTGAGTAAGAAATCCATTTTGTCAATGGACACACTCTTTAAACAGCATTCACGTTACCACAGAGGTCTAATTTATTACATAATTTCACATATAAACAGAAAGTGTTGCTGGTAAAAACTACCATCATAGGAAATTGTATAATGACATCATCTAACTGGTAATAACACATAGAAAAGAAATGGAATTTTCATTGGCTCCATTATCTCAAACTTGTCGGTAAACATGCCACTAGAACGAGGTAATCAAATGTAATTTTATATTCATACAAATAGTTAAGCATCACATTCACTAATGTAAATGACTCTGGATGCCACTGTTCCAACAGATAAAACAAGTTGTCGGATTGACGTGTAATCCCATTTTAGCACTACTTCTGACACGGCACACATTTGGTTATTTTCCAGGGAGGGGCTCTTAGAGGACTTCCTGTCGATGTATCACAGCGCCGGCTCTTCCCAGAGAGCAGTGGAGCTGGTTCAGCTGTCTGCATCCTTCTGTCTGTCTGCAACGCCAAGACTGGCGAAACGAACACTGGCCGAATTTAATCTGACCGAGGAACAAAGGTGAGGAGGAGAGAACTATAGAATGACAAAAGGAAATGTGTCATCTTGGATAACGGGTGAAACAGGAATAATTGAAGAAAAGCTGTCATTTGTGTTGATTTTACCATCAATGAATGACAGGAAGAAAGAGTTTTTTAAATAAAAGTTGTTTCACTCTTGGGTTGATCACTGCCATTTAACAAACGCCAGGGGCCTGTTTCACAAAGATAGATTTAGGCGATTTTAAGTAGGATTAATTAGCTGATCAATTCTGGGTAAATTAAGATGGTTTCAAACTAAAAAAAGCAACAACATCACCCTGCTCTGCTCCGTGCACTCAAGCTGAAATAGTTTGGTATGTAATGTATTTTCTGAAATAATTCAACCGTCACGAGGACACATTTATTGTGAAAATTTAGCAAAGACGTAACGATGCGGAAAAACTTTCCAGTAGCGTAAAATCTCAGGGCAGTGCAGACCTGTTGCAGAGCTGACACTGTGGCAGGGATCAGTGCCCGTAATAAGTCATCGCTCAGGCTACAGACTCCCTGTCATCACTGCCGGATATTCCCATCAGGTTACTGCGATCTCTAAAAACTCTTTCCCTTCTCATTGTTTGCTTCACAACATGTTAGCAAACCAAAAATGATGAACCACGTTTTTCTCTGCTTTTGTTTTTTTGACACTTTGTGCCACTGGTCAGCAGGTGTCACTAATTGTTACCGTGGAAACATGCATCCCTATCTTGCACCCAGCGCAGCGCGGCACAAAGCCAGACGCAGGTGTCTTTGCTATTTTAAGACCAACGTTGTTTCTTGTTTCCTGTCCAGCGCCTGCGTCGTTTAAATATCAAATGCACCTGCGCCAATCTTTGTGCCCATGGGCGTGCTGGTCTTACAGGGAGGTGTGTTCAGGTGCATTCTTGGCGTATTGCTATCTTGAGGCAGCGGGAAGTGATCGCGCCATTGACCAACAAAAACCTGGTCTAAAGTCAATAACACAGCATTTCATTGTTATTTTAATAGCAAATTAGTAAAATGCTCCTAGGCTTATGCACAGCCCAGGCACACTATGCTTGTTACACACACACAGGGAAGCGCAGCAGCACACACACATGTAAAAAGATTACAAATAAAAATATTACGGTGCAAATCCTCCATCATAATAGCAATGCGCCGAGGTCCAAACGCGCCTGGCTTTTAAAGGGAATGGGAGATGACCCTCTGATTAGTTTATTGCATGTTACGCCCAAAACACATCTATGAATTAATGAAGACACTAAGAACAACCTTTTTGAACCATGCACCCGGCGCATGGACCCTTTTTTCCACCGTCAAACGAGCAAAAGTGGATTTGGTCACGCCCTAAACGCACCTGCGCCGCGCGCTTAGATCCCTAAAATAGGGCCCTAGGTGTCTAACTAAGCATTTGGCACATCGAAGAGCATAATTAAGACTGGCCTGACACTACAGACCAGTCTAAAATATCTTTGTGAGACTGGCCCCAGAGCTTTGGCGCACTGTATTATTGCCCTCCAGAGTCCCCTCTGTGGAGACGGCAGGTGTGATGGATGAACAAATTAACAACCGCAAAACGAACATTGCTTTGAAGCCCTCAGGGACAAAAACTAAGAAGAGTAGTCTTTCTGTTAGAACTGTAAGGATGTTTTCATCCACAGTAGCTCCACACTGTACCCTGTCCAGAAGAGAAGCATTTTAGAATAGTGTAATAGATGTTTAGATTTTAGTTTAATTGCAGTGCTGGGAAACTACAGAGGAAAAGGATTGTTTAGCATTTGAACTGACTATGAAATGATGTGTATTTATTTTTCTGAATGCCTTTTTTCAGACACTTGTTTTTCTGTCCCATGTAGAGCCGTATTATCTGAACTGGAGTCTACGGAAGAGCCCTCTGACTGAAAGAGGCAATAGTGGGTGAACCACTACGACGCCGATCCATTAATTCAAACATTTCCCATATTGTGTCTAGTGTACTTGTTTCGTTATCTATGTAATAAAAATATGTCACATAAAATGTAAACCTGTTAAAATGCTGTCTTTGGTGTGTCAGCTAGAGGCCACTATTTCTCCTTAGTAGTAGTCACTTTACAGGTTATGCAACAATGGGCCTCAAGCAACAACATTCTCCTAATACGTTTCTAACCATCCAAATCTGCTCTCACCCAAGTGTGCTGAATGATGAATCCCACTTGATCATAATTGTTTATTAGGTAACGCCCCCTAAACACTGTAGGCAGGTGTTGTGTGCAAATAGTCTGGCACATGCCCAAGAATAGAAACACCAGCAGTCGTGAAATCAACATACAGGTAAACTAAAAAACAAGGGTGCCTGGGTAGCTCACCTGGGAGAGCGTGCGCCCATATATAGAGTTTTTCTTCTCGATGCAGCGGCTGCGGGTTCGAATCCGACCTGCGTCCCTTTGCTGCACATCATTCCCCCTCTCTCTCCCCTTTCACATCTTCAGCTGTCCTATCAAATAAAGGCCCAAAAAAGAATCTTAAAAAAAATGCAACCTGCACAAACAAAACAATAATCTAATATATAAATATAATACTCATAATCATCTAAATTTGATTATGATATTCATGCATTTTCATGCAACTGCATTTTTTTTTAATGTGCCTCAAGTATAAAACCTATGTTTGGGTTGGACAAACAATTTGTGGACTAACAACCAGATGTTTGTTTCTCTGTAGAGTGCTCTCCACCACTCGTGAATTTTGCCTTACCAAAAAAGAGCAAAAAGAAAATATCTGTGAATCCCAGAAATCGATGGGTACTAGCAAAATAAGAACAAATCGTGGATATGAAAATACATTTGAGGAGATTTGTTCGTATATCGCTTCCTGCATGTGTCATATTTTACACTTTCTTTCCCACTTTTTATGCATTAGATGATTATTTTCAGCCAAGCAAAACACGATTGTGAAATTCCCCTATTGTGACCATGGATGGGGGAATTTGTATTTTCTGCAGAATCCATGACCATAAAAAAAATGTGGCTTGGTGGCCAGGTTGGCTCAGTGGTAGAGCAGGCGCACAATGTACTGAGAGGTTTATGCCTCGACGCAGAGGTCCAGGGATTGACTCCAACATGTGACTATTTCCTGCGTGTCATCCCCCTCTCTCTCCCCTCTCAACGGCACATTTCTCTTGGTGATAAAGGACGAACTTCCTCATATCACTGATGAGCTACTTCCTCAAAGTGCTGTGTCATATTTAAGGAGTCTGGATTTTCTGTTCAGACATTTCAGCGTCCCATTTTATCCATATAGACCTCCAGCAGGTTCAGATAAACAGAAAGTTTGTGTGTGTGTGCGTGTGTACATCCAGGTATGCAAATCTGTGAGTGTTTTTGAAGACTTGAGGATTTTACGGACAGCATGTCTAGACAAGACAGGTGCCAGAAGAGTGTGTGTTTGTGTGTGTCACAACTTAATTACAACATCACTCCAGCCTTTTAAAGCTGAACCACCGCTTTATAATACAATTTAGGTCAAAGTTGAATTACATACATAATAAGGCATAGTTAATTGTGTTCATTGTGTTAAAGTATTGCCATAATTACAGCATTGATAGTATAAATGCATACAGGGGAAACATTGGTATCAAGTCTGTGGGTGTGTGTGTGTGCAAGCCTGAACAGGTGTGTGCCTCAATCATATACATGGTTTGTTTTTAGACCAATCATCAGCCGAGTTGCCTGTTGACCATATAAGGACTAATGTGGGCTAAAGTGAGAGGAGTGGAGTGTGTGTGTGTGTGTGTGTGTGTGTGTGGGGGGGTCGGATGGGTGTGGTCTGGGGAATTGCTCTCCAGAGGACCTGCCTCAAGCCACGCACACTCTCTGATACAAATATACTCCCTGTTACACACTGATGAACACACCATTGTTGCATTTCAAACTTCGCACACAACCTTTCAAAACGCCACTGTTTTCTTTTTTCACCTGCCCAAGATTGAGGGAAAACACACACGCACATACACACGCACACACACACACACAATTGGAGAGTTGTCAGACAAAAACAGTATAACGGTATTTTCCCTTTCCCAGTTTAGGAAGAAATATCCTAAAATAATGCTATTAATCATTAATCAAATAAACTCCAGTTGGAGAGGATAAGCAAGTGCTAATGGCAGTGGTGGGAAAAAAAACTAAAAAGGACACCAGCTGCATGGGGTGGGTCACCAGTGTGCAGAAGGTTATTCTCACTAATGTTTTTTTTTCCTACTGGAAGGCACCCTGGAGGGCACTTTTTTCTCCATTTTAGGACTTATTAGAGGGCAATTCATCTTGTTTTCTCCACTAGAAGGGCACTATAGAGGGCACTTCCTTATGTATTCTCCATTTAAGGGCACTATGGAGGATACTTTTTTACTCTTTTTTTTCCATTGGAAGGGTACCCTGATGGGCACTTCATGATGTGTACTCCAATGAAGAACACACATTAGAGCACTTCTGTTCACCTGTTTTCTCCACTGGAACGGCATCTTGAAAAAACATGTTTTTCTACTTTTAAGGGCACACTATAGAAGACTTTCTTTACTGAAAGGACCCCCTGGAGGGCACTTCATCATATGTTTTCTCCTTTTAAGGGCCCACTAGAGGACACTTCATCACTTTTTCTTTACTGAAAGGACCCCCCGGAGGGCACTTCATCAGGTTATTCCATTAAAGGGGACCTAGAGGACACTTCATCAGGTTGTCTTCACTGGAAGGGCACCCTAGAGGGCACTGCATCTTTATTTCTCCACTAAAAAGACAACCGGGTGGGCTCTTCATCATATTTTTTTTTCCATTTAAGGGCAGCCTAGAGGGCACACCATCATGTTTTCTCCATTTATGGGCACAATAGAGGTCACTTCATCACGTTTTCTTCATTGGAAGGGTGCCCTAGAGGGCACATCATTGTGTTTTCTCCATTTATGGGCACAATAGAGGGCACTTCATCACGTTTTTTGTCATTGAAAGGGTGCGCATTAGGGCACATCATCATGGTTTCTCTGTTTAAGGTCACCCTATAGGGCACTTATACCCATTTTCTTCACTGGAAGGGCACCCTGTAGGATACTACATCATGTTTCTTCTACCATAGTGGCATCCAAGATGCATGTCAGCCTGCACAACCCCCCCCCAAGCTAAGTCCACCTGGTGGCTAGCAGAAAGGGCAGAAAGAGATGTCGATGAAAGTAGATGAAAGGGGTATTACTGAAATTCTGAACTCAAGCAGAATAGCTGTATATCTCTGTGGAGAAGAAAAAGAAGAAAAGAAGGTTGGCAAGCCAAACTGCACATAGTAGCACAATCTACCTACAACAAGATGTCATGGTCATTAACAGCTATAACTGGCATCAAGCAATGCTAATCCCACACACTGGAAAGAGCAAAAGATGAAAAGTCATATTGGCTTGAGGTCTGGCCTCACAACACATATATACACAGTATATAGCTTTCTGTCTCAATAACCACTTCCCACAGTCCTTTTACACCCACCAATAGTGTGTTACATCCTCTAATCACAGAAGTGCCATGCACTGTAATCACTCGGCTACCAATGTAAAAACATTGGCACTTTAGGTTCTTTTAAGTCAATCTTAAATACATTGTCCTACTGTTGTGAATATACGGCTAGAGCACCAAATGTGGATTAATATGTGACTGAAAATAGTCCCCAAAAAATGCATTGTTTACAGTCTCGCTTTGCCAGACCTTCCTCCACAGCGCTGGGCAGGAGGGTCTGGCTAGTCAACACAGCATTCCGGGATGGGAGAAAAACATGCTCTTGTTTAAACCAATCACAATCGTCTTGGGCGGTGCAAAGCGCCGGACTGAGCCGCGGTGCCGCTGTAAAATAGTCTCGGGAAGGAACTTGTTTTGGTGGAACGTGTGTACGTTCAAAGGTTGTTTTATTCGTGCATTACTATACAAAGAAACCGGAAGGTAATGGGACATCCGGCCGAAAAGAGGGACGTCCAGCAGAATTATCGGAGCAATCCCGGAAGTGGAACATCGTGGATATAGACTGCAGTTAGAGTAACTTTCGCTAAAAAAAGACTCCAGTGCCCAGTTGTTTTAGGAAATGAAAGTGTATATTTGTAACTCCTATTTTAAAGATTTACACGTGCAGTAGGAACCAATGGCCTTGGGCCTGAGTGCCACTGACAGGGTAGGAAAGTCTTAAAAGGTCCAATGTGTAAGAATTTCTCTCATCTAGTGTTGAGATCATATATCGCAATCAACTCTCTTGCGCCACGCAGTTCAAAGAGCGTATTACAGCTACGGTAGCCTTCACGCTTTAAAAAGCCGGTCTCTTGCTCTTTTCAATATCCTTTTGTTGTTTTCTGGGCGAAAAAGAAGACTCTTGTTCCTGAAATTTGGATTTTGAATACGTGTGGTCCTCCATGTTTCCTTCTTCAAACTTGCCGGGGCCGGGAAGCTACGATACCCATTAGCAGCATTAGCAGCAGCTGTGAGTTTATCATGTGACAGTGAAAACGCGAAAGGCGAAGCAATATGTCCTGTATATCCCTTACCGTCTAACGTATTTCAAGATGGTGCATGAATATGGAGAGTCTACCCCAGTTCATGCGAATGCAAATGTAAAATGTCAAGCCAAAAGGAATCCTTGGAATTGATGGTGGCGGTAAATATTCACGAAAAAGGACAAGTTTGTGAAGGGGCAACACAGATTTTGGTAATGAACAACTAAACACGTTACACACCGGACCTTTAAGTAGTTGAGAAATGGACTATCAGAGTTTTGGGTTTTGGAGTCATCTAAGGTTAATTCAATTTGGGCTAAATTGTCATCTGATAAGACATTGTACAGACAGTGTTCATAGCAGTGTTATGTAGCTTAATAGTTAACTAATGTTTACCTTGGTAAACACACCACAAATAAACATGCGTACTTGCACGCAGTTTTATAGAATATTAAAATAGATGGGAGTCGCACAGTATCAGCTTGTTCAGTGTTTCTGTGTGTGTGTGTGTGTTGGTTTATGAGTCATACAAGCATGTGTTTTAAAGGGTCCTGCCAAAACTGCACACAATGGTCAGTCTATTAGTGTGTCCTTCTTACTCGCTGTATCTGCCCTGTCTGTGGCTCTTTCTGTCTGTTTTCTTCCTATCCCTGTCTGTCTCCCACATACTGCCGAGAGGGAAGAGGAGCAGCCAACAATAGTGAATTGGCCAATAGTTTATTTGGCTTGTTGACATACTATCAGTTATCACATGAGCCAGTGGTCAGCTTGCAGCCTCAGTTAAAGCACCAGCACACAAAATCCAAGGTCCTTCTGTTGCCGTGTTCACACGTGTTCAATTTAACATTTGACTAATGATTAGTCATTGAAAATATGGTGTCTTCTCAGGACCATGTGGACAGACTGATTGACATCTTCCTGACTTTCTTGTTCAGACCAGAAAGACGTAAAGCAAAATGTATTTGATAAGTGTAATTTTGCAAACAAGCTCCTTCACTTACAGGACTATTAAGTTCACACAGTTTAATTAAGACACACATTTGTAGCCTAACCATCGACTCTTGTCTTATGACCGACTGCTGACCAGGATGCATCTCCCTCAAAGGCCAGCAGTTTGCTATTGGCCAATGGCTCAAATTAAAATGATAAAAGCTCTGCAGGGTTAACTTTGCCTCCCAAAGCAAAACCACACATCATGGCAGCGATTCCACTGAAATGAATTGATTCCGACCTCAAATGTAACTGTTATGAATGCAGATGTGACAGGACTGTGTACTACTGTTGTTATTGGTACATAGGATTTTGTGATTAGTGATTTAGTGATCTCATGTAATTCTCAGTCCTGCACTGCCCAGAGTTAACCTGAGCAGAGGTCTAATCAGTCCCAACAACGAAAGACCTGTCTGGATGTTCAGGGCCTTTAGACTTTGAGGACTTCTACTAACATTCAAAGAGCTGAACAATCTACAGTAATAGATTCTTAGATCAACAGAAAATATATGACAACACTTTTGATAATCGATTAATCATTTCGATACAATCATTTCATTGCAAAGTGACATGTATTTGCTGGTGTAAGGTGTTTCTGCTTTTCTATTTTATATATCTGTAAATGTAATAACTTTGGGGTGCTGGTTGGACATAACAAGACATCTGAGGACGCTCCCAGAACATGTGATATGCATTTCTGTCTATTTTATTTATTTGACATTTTAAAGATTCAGTGATCAATTGATTTTAAATTTTTTTGTAAAGACTATTTTGTGAGCTTTTCTGCCTTTATTTGATAGGACAAATAGGTGAGAGAGATAGGGGGAAGACATGCAGGAAATCGTCACAGGTCGGATTTGAACCCTGGACCTCTGCGTCGAGGCATAAACCTCCAAGTATGTGTGCGCCTGCTCTACCCACTGAGCAAACCTGGCCACAATTGATTATTTTTTTAAACCAGCAGATTAATCAGTAATAACAATCAGCAGTTGTTGCAGCCCTTAACAACTCTGCTATATGACAATGGCAACAGCAAATTATGCTATTATATAATAACATTATTATATATTATATATTATTGAAAGGGACCTTTTCTTGGGAGTATTAATGTGTAAATGAGCACTTCTGTTTTTCTTTTTTTTGGTCTTTATTGGAAAGTTAATAGTGTAGAGAAAGACAGGAAGGAACAAGGATTTATTTAAATATGTAATGTAATAAGTGAGATTTAATACGTGAGATTTCCATGTGTTTTTTTTTAATTATAAAGCAGGTTCGAGGTGCTATATAAATACTGTGAAAGTGTCAAAAAACTCAATCCACAGAGAAATGCACACGAGCCCTCAGGACTTCTGTACAGTTGTGATGTTTCTATACTATAAATAGTAAGAAAGTGCTGCTACAGTGCCGATACAATCATTCCCCGTCTACAATGATGGTGCAGAGGCGCCGAGAGTGCATAATTATGTAAAAGGAATGCTGACCAATCAGAGAAGACTGGACTTTTTCACAAGGTGGGCTTAAAGAGACAGGCGCTAAAACGGAGCGTTGGTGAATACAGTTATATTCAGTGAGTGTGTTTTTGAACATTAAAGCATGTAAACATGTTCCAGTAGAAACCCAAAATACAAGTATGAACCTGAAAATGAGCAGAATATGGGACATTTAAAGCATAAACCCAGGGTAGTTTAACAGAGCTCTCATTAACCATCTAGCTCAACCAAATCTGGAAAAAACACATACTTGAATAAAGAGATAAAGTCTGGCATTTAGAGGCGGGGCTGACATTTTTTAAACATTAAGAGCTACATTTCAGTCCCAAGCTATGTAAGACTTAACTTCATGACTAGTTGATGCCGGCTGTCTCACCCTTTTTGGGGCCCAATTTCTTAATTCATAAAGTACATATTGATCTTCCTGTGTCTTGGCCACTGCGGGGGAATGTTCTCTGACAAGATTCAGCACATCATTCCACGGAGGGAGATAATAGAGGAGAGGGAAGAGGAAAAGGGGGGAGGGATAGGAAGGCAATGTATGAGGAGAGGAGGAATGAGAGGAGGAGGAGGAAACGAGGAGGAATTCCTGCGTGTAGGGACTGGTAGCAGCAGCAGAGCTCCAACAGTTCACAAAGTACACTCACTGATAAAGCATGTTTGCCGAATGAATAATGTGTAATCTGCTGCAGATCACTATTTGAACACAATCTACCTAACCTTGCCTGATGGTGATACATTTTCTAATCTTAGGTTGACATGATGTGTTCAATTGTTAGATGTAACAAAGGGCTTTTGTGTAGAATGTGCAGGTAAATTATTATTTTACCTCTAAACTAGTCATATAGAGGGACTAATCTTACAGTGGCATTTACATAGTATGTTACAGACTTGAGCTGAATGTCAAATAGTATTTACCAATAAGGTTCATTAAGTAACAGATGGGTGAGGCTGTTCTGAGGTACAATAAAATACTGAACTCAATAAAACGTTGTTCAGTTGCTAATGTAGATGTAGAGTTCCAGTACTACTGTACTGAACTCGTTTATTGCACAAACAAAAAGAAGACCAAAAATCATAAGCAGCTCATTCACAATAAAGATTTCTAGCCCTCCTTCTGGGTATCATCTCTTCAGCTTGGTGCCATCTTTGCTGCAGTAATGGCCCTGACACACCAACCCGACAGCTGACTGTGGGCAGAAAAGGCAGTCGGACTGATCAGTCTGCTCCCCGGGGTCCAAAAAGTGCCTTGGAACACACCCGAAGCGATACCGTCTTGAGCTTGTGTGTGCGAGACGTAAAATACAAAAAATTTAAACCGGAAATGACAACGCGCCACGTGGGTCTGGCTTCTCCAGCCGATAGTAATGGCGGCTTGTTCGAAATACGATCTCGTATTTTACGAAAATAATTCACTGAAATGTGTTTCTGAAAACATTTTAAGCGAGAAATAGGCCATACAGTTGCTGAATCTGTCTTCCTTTCAGATCGTCAAAGGTCAGTTTAAAAGATTTCCGTCAGATTTTGAGAGGCGTTCGTCACTCATCCCGCTCGTTATTTCCGGGTTAGCACTCCGACTGCCCGCCATCCGACCCAGCAAGTCAGGTCGGCCAAAATGAAGGCCGACAGCTCCTCCGACGGACGACGGCACAGAACACACCAAACTGACTCGAGTCACTGACCTCGCCAGACTGTCCAACGACCGATTATCGGGTTGGTGGGTCAGTCCGTAGGCCTATATTAAAAAATTAGCCTTAAGATAACACTTAAAGCCCATTTTTTTTAATATAGGCCTACAGTTTCTGCTTGAAATTGTAAAAAATAAGATAAAATAAAAATAAGATAAAATAGTTTTTTGGGGATTTCGACTTAAACAAATAACAATGATGAGCGGAATTATCCATGGAGGTCTCCTCCTCTTTAAAACAAACCGACCTGGTGATTTAAAACAAGTAAAAACACTTCAAATAAAGCAGTTTCACGTTAAAAATGAGTGTTTCTCCAATGCTATTCGTCATGTTGGCGGAGGGGCTACAAGCTGAGCTGCTAGCTTGTTTCTCTGATAACTAAAGATCCATACGTCTCATGACTAAAATCCTTTATCCGGTTAAATATGTAATTAAAAACTAAAATTGGCTTGAAACTGGATAAGTTGTTTTATGAGGCAATATGATGCCATTGACAAGCGATGGCGACCAAATGTGTGCTTGATTAAAATGACAGATTTCTCTGGGTTTGAACATTGTTGGACACACTTGAACAATGTAAGTAGGCCTACACAACTCACCAACATATAGGCCTAGGTCTAGTCACTTTTAGACATTTAATGCAGAAAAGTTACATATTAAATCTTTAAATGTATTTAAACTAACAACAGAGGAAAACTAATGCTTTGTCATAACTAGAATTGGAAGCACATTTGTTGGTTGAAGTAAAAAATAATTGCTATAGATCACTTTTCAGTTACTTTATTTGAATTCTAACTTTGACTGTAAAGGAATCATGTGTCCGCCTTCAAAAACACTTTTTACCAATGGAATTGTTATACACCGAGCCATTCGGCTAATTAAGCTAGTGCATGAGTGTTTAATGCAGTTTGCATTAAAATTGGTTGGCATTAGCATAACAATTGGCTATAAAGCTAGCAAATTTAGAAAACCGTTTCCATTTTCTCTTTCCGTTTTATTATATCTTTAAGGAAAAGTTCGGTTGAAACAATTAGCTATTGTTAGCTATTCGAATGCCACCCTAGACTGTATAAAAGGTGTCCACATAGAATGTTTATGTTTTCGTGCTAAGTGGTCAGACATGATGACTGCTGATGGCAGGAAGGCGGAGGAAGGTTGGTTATAGGAAAGGAGTGGCGCGGAGGGGCGGAGCGGTTCTCCTTACCGGGCGGTGTCAGCTGGAGAAAACGGGACGGAGGAGCAGTGAGAGACCGACACAGGACGGACACATTTCCCCGGTTGATTGTTCTGACTGCACCAGCGGACTCCAGGTAAGAGGAAGGAGCGTTTCAGGGCGTTTTCTCATGACTCAGGAGGCTTACTGAGGATCCTCCAGCAGTAAATAGGATTTGTGGCACAGAGCTGTTCTTCCATTCAGCACGTTACCTCAGGATATGTAAAGAGATGTGAATAAAAATAACATTAACTTAGCTAAAAAAAAAAAAAAAAAAAAAAAGGGCAGCATGTGTGAGTAGCATATGACAAAAGCTGGTTTGGACACTTGAAATACTATTTTCTCCAGACAAACAATTTTCCAGTCAGCGTTATTTAATGGTACCACGTGTACAAATGCATTTATGCATATTTTATAAATTTTTTGTTAGGCTACCATTTTAGGAATAGCTTATCTCAATATGCCTATATTATGATGAATACTATGTGTTATGTTTTAAATGTGCAGTATGCTATCCAATTTATTATGGAAAAGCTTATAGCTGGTATTTCTAAAAAAAACAAAAAACATTTATTTTGTATAGAATGTGTCAAGACAATGCCAATTTCCTCCAGATTACTCGCAGCGTATTAGGCCTAGGCTATATTATCTGAAGGTTACATTTTTCCTCAATGAATATTTTCGAAATGGAAAATACTGAAGTGTGAGTGGCAGACAACAGCAACCATGTGTCAAGATGAAGAGATATGAACTGCTATCAGTCTAAACACAGACATACCTGTGTGTGTGTGTGTGTGTGTGTGTGTGTGTGTGTGTGTGTGTGTGTGTGTGTGTGTGTGTGTGTGTGTGTGTGTGTGTGTGTGTGTGTGTGTGTCTGTCTGTCTGTCTGTCTGTGTGGATCCATCAGGATTCTTGTAGGTTAATTAACTCCTGGATGACAAATAGCATCCAGACAATACACGTGTTATTGATTGCCTGTTAGATCCACCAGGAATAATTGGCTTTTAACACCAGGAGTGTTGATGAATGAATATTTTTATATTTTGTATTTTTGGTGCTGTAAATATGTTTGATAAGGACAGAGAAGACTTAATTTGTTAACTTTATAAGTTGGTATTTTTCCACCATTGTGTGATCATGCACACATTTTCAGAATAATATTGGCATAAACAGACCTCTATTCTACCTCGAGTTTCATAAACTATCCCAGGAAATATAGCAAGGACAGCCCTTACAAGCAATGTATGTTCTTTCTGAAGCAGTGACATCTTGTGGCATTGAAAAAAAATGTTTTTCTGTAATCCAACAATTCTGCATGCATGTGCTAGTTACACTAGTTAAAATTATAATATTAGGTAAATCACCACTGGTGACTGGTTGGTAAATCAGTAACTATGGGGTTAAGGTCTTCAGTATCTGTAGTTATGAGGGGGATACTGTCTGATTTGTGTATACAGGCCTGTTTTGCATTAAGGAAAATGCATCTTCATTCATTATTCAAATAACTTTGGAAATAGATACTGACATTATGTGTTATCTGACCACTAGTGTTAAAACTGCTTAATTTCACTATTTTATTAGGAGAGTCTAAAAATATTTGTTTCAAGGGCTTTTGGTGACATTGGTGGCCCTGTGATTGCTGGCCTGCCTGTGTCTGCGTGAGTGTGTGCCTGACTATGCAACCACCATATTTGCATGTTTGTGCTGAAGCATTGCCTATTTGTTTATTCGTCAATGCTCTAACACGGCCAATGCACGGGAGATTTGTGAGACACCCAGAGAGGAATCCTGAATGAACATGAGTGAATTTCGATGTGGAAATGTATGATCTTTAAGTTGGTTTTGGATTTCTCGTCTTTTAACTGATGTCTAAACAGGGAAAAGTAGTATTTTGTTAGATTTTTCCAACATCGATTAGAGGTGAGAGATCAGGTCTCTTTTTCTATATGGTGTTTTCAGTTAGATGCCATTGATAGCTCAGACTAATAAGGCTGGATGGCTTTGGCTTCCTAGGCTTGTATGGATTGTCTGTAGATGTAATAAATCAAGTTGCCTCAGCTAGCAGGCCTCTGCTCTCTGCAGCAGAAAGCTCTCTCTCAGATTAAATCATATACAGGCTTCTCTTAATACTGTGGCTGTACTGTAGTATATAAAGGCTAATACTTTCTATAACATTATCTGATGTGTTGTGTGATACATTGCTACATCTGCTACTACAGAGCCCTGCTTTTTGCTCCAATAAGCGTCATCCAAGCCTAAGATCTAATAGGATTTAGCCAACCTGATCTCACAGAATTCCGTGAAATGAACATGGCCCCTTAACTTAAAATCTGTGGCAGTTTCACGGCCCCTTAAAATTCCGTAATGGGCCCACGGAAGAATTCAGTGAAATGAACACGGCCCCTTAAGTTAAGGAAAAGTTCGTGGGTAGGCTTACGTTTCCATGACACGCGGGACAACAACGGGACGGTTGGGTTTAGGAAAAGAAGAACAGACGGTTGAGTTTAGGAAAACAATAACAGGGCGCAGGACAACAACGGGGCGGTTGGGTTTAGGAAAAGAAGAACAGAACGGTTGAGTTTAGTAAAAGAAGAACGGGACGGTTTGATTTAGTAAAAGAAGAAGCAACAGTTGGGTTTAGGAAACGTGACACGCGGGACACGATCCCCGGTCTCCTGGGTGAAAGTCCTGTGTTGTTTGACCCAACCAACATCCCAACCAACCTCCAGATTTTCGGGCTGTCATACTACTCGCTACCGTAGTCGCTTATAATGCTACGTCATCTTCTCATTGACTTTACTTTGGCATTGCTTTCCGCAGGGGCCACACGGAATTTTCACACATTCCGTGCCACCACCACGTAATGCGCTGTTAACAGTTTGTAATCATTTCACGGAATTCTGTGAGACCAGGCTGGATTTATCTGTTAATGAAGGGATCTCCGTGCCAAAAAAAGCCTATTAGCCTATTTGGTGGTATTAAATGGTCAGTAAACCCAAATTCCAAAATCATAATGCCTCCAAAAACCTTAAGAAGATACCACCTTTGGTTTGATTTGGGGAAGTTTGTACCCCACTACAAATGGGGTGATGGTTGGTGTTTATACGTCGGCAGAAAGTGTTCACAGTGAGATCTGTGGATCACCTAAGTACCCAGGATGTTGTTTCTGAAAATACACATTGCTTTTTATGTTTTTGGATGCCAAAATGCCATTCACATCCATTGTGTTTGGGTGGTAGAGAGGGTATCTATGACATAGGTCTCAAAACGTAAGCAAAATGGACAACATTGTGGTGAAAAGTATGAATGTTTGTGATACCACAAGCTTATGTGGATCATATGATACATGTCTTTGTGTAGAGAGAGCTATTACATATACAGTAGCTGTAACATAAATAGCTATCTACTTAATCTATAATACAAACCTTTTACACCCTCCAATACAGAATCATATTACCCCAAAGGCAATCTACATCAATCTATTAGATGTTATAAGGGTCTCTAGGCTAACTGTAATGCTTAATGGCTCTTTGCATAATAGATCAAACTACTATATTGTTCCTGAGAGCTAAGAGCTATGCTATTAAGATGTATGGCTCCAGGCTGACCCAAGCATGTAACAGGAAATAAACGAGAGACACACCCACCAAGTGAGAGAAAACACATCTCAAAGCAGTTGCACACCGTTTCACACCGTTCCGAGGAAACGTGTCGTTCAACACGGAAACTGTAGCGACACGGTTCACACGCGTACCCGCTCGCGGTGTGAAGCGCGTGTCAGCACTATTCTCGCACATGTAGGAAACCTCGTGAATTAACCTGCAACATGTCAGCTGTTCAGCGTGTGTGCAGAAGATAACAAGTTTGCAATATGCAACCACCCGCAAGGAAAAAGTAGGACGACACCAAAAACCAAAATCAAATGTTCTTTAGTTGGATATTGGATGTGAAAATAAGGAAATGGTTCTTCCATAACATTGCACTAGATTGCATTAGATTTGTGTGAATTTCCCTACCCAGGAGTAATTTATATAGTTCTATTTTATAGTGATCCATTATCTGTTCAAAAGATTTTCTATGTTCTGTGCAAAATGTTCTATTAAAGAAAAGATAGAAAATAAATATTTGTGTGTGCTGTAAAGTGGTTAGAAATTTTTTTATTGGAATCGGCTAAAATCGGTATCGGCTGGCCTAACTCAAAGAAAATCGGAAATCGGAATCGGCCTAGAAAGTTGTAATCGTTGCATCTCTAGGGCAATGTCTAGGTGTTAATAAAGAGATTCTTAACCTTGTTAAACTTGTCTTTTATGTACTTTTATTATGGCGAAATAAATAAATAAGGGATTATTTCAAACCATCATCACAAAACCAGCAGTTGGTCAAAGAGTGTCAAACAGGCAGACATATCACAGATGAGCTCAACCATCTGTATTTTGCGCTAGTAAAGGCTTGGGAATAATGACCGTCATCAATGAAAACGTAATGTTCGTGTTGGACAGATGATCAACAGTAACATAATCAACCACGTCACCAAAGAAGAGCGCTTGGGTTGAATTTGTTTACAACAAAGATGGCTGCCGCTGGAGAATTGAGATGTGTAGATTCTGCCATTGCGTCTGTTAAAAACCTACATATGTCACATACTCCGTTGCTCTGATTGGTTGTAGGTCTATCCAGTTGAGTGCAGAGGCATTTTCTTTCCTGGTTCGGTTGAAACACGCCCCATAATCACGGCCCAGTGGAGCACTATCAGACTCACATTCTGACTAGAATTTGAGTATGACGATGTCAGGCTAGGAAAATGATGTAGAGGGGAAACTCTTTTTTTTTTTTTTTTTTTTTTTTTGGACGAGTACAGCAGCATATGGTGGCTAAAGTTATCCAATATTTGCACATTTTTCAATATGTGCTGAATGAGTCCGTCGCTGAGTCATGAACCGTGTTGGGCAAGTTACTAAAAATTAGTAATTAGTTACAGTTACTAGTTACTTCTTTTAAAAGTAATTGAATTACTTTACCAATTACTGTATATCAAAAGTAATTAGTTACTAGGGAAAGCAACTTTTAAGTTACTTTTATGTCTGCTTTTTAAATGTAAATATGAACAGTACTGAACAGTCAAACACAATAAACATAATTTTTAGACCTATTTATTGTAATCAACAGTTGACAGAGGATGCATGTCATCGACAACATACCTAGCAATCAATTTATTCAGCTCTGCCTGGCTTATCGGCTGCACTGCAGTCCGTGTAAAATCTAGCTTTGGTTGTTTGCATGGAGTGGCGCCTTCAGCATCCGTAGGGCTGGGGCTGGTGTTGCTTCAACAGGTGCTTCAGAAGATTTGAATTGCTACTCTTAGATGTGGATAGGTTCTTTACACCTGCACATAATTGATAACTCCCCACTACATTTTTGTCTTTAATTTCGACGAGCGAAAAAGTAATGTCCGTGCTTCCAGGAGAGAAAGCTCATTTTATCCGCACTATCTAGCTATCAATCCGCTGAAAGGACTACCACTACCATTGTAGTCACTGTTATCTTTATTATGACTATTATTGCCACTGTTCATCACACCCCCAACCGGCACCGCCAGACACCGCCTGCGAAGAGTCTGGGTCTGCCGAGGTTTCTTCCTAAAAGGGAGTTTTTCCTGTCGCAACAGCCACTGCTAATGCTTGCTCTTGGGGGAATTACTGGAATTGTTGGGGCTTTGTAAATTATAGAGTGTGGTCTAGACCTACTCTATCTGTAAAGTGTCTCGATATAACTCTTGTATAAATAAAATTGAATTGAATTGAAGTGAATTGAATTGAAAGAAGTCCGGATACTTTATCAGCTGTGGCAAAAAGTGGGGAAACGTGGATCAACTTCTGTCTTCCAATTCAAGCAATGACAGCAGATCTGGTGTGCGCGATCGCTACATCTTCACATACGGTCTATGATCGCTACGCAGTAACAGCCGTAGGGACAACAACGCTAATTAGTTAGCTTACATTGCAACATGTTTAACGTTACAGGTGTGTCAACTGCAGCGGCTGTGCAAAAAGGCATCGAGGTCCTGATCACCCTGTCGGGGTTGTATTCGCTATAACAACCGCCTCGCTCTACATCACGTGTCAAACTCAAGGCTCGCGGGCCAAATCCGGCCACTTGTAGATTTAGATCCGGCCCGTATATCAATTTGGGTTCACAATATATTTTGGCCCACCTAGTTGTGCGCCAAACCAAAACTGCAATTACCTGACATTCAAAGCAGAATATAGCAGATTTGCTGACTCTGAGACTCAGAAATTCCCCCAGAAGGAACTCTTTTGATGACTTTTGTAACACAAATGCGACAGAAAGCATACAAAAATGTCAGAAAAAGCTACAAATTTACAAAAAGGTGACAAAACGTTAGATCAGAAGCAGCTAAAGTAGGCGTATCTGTCTTCTTGTCTGCAAGCGGTCATTTTTCACAAAAGAGAGTAACATGAGTAACAAACTCATTTAAATTTCAGTAATTGTAATTGCGTTACTTGATTCAAAAAAATATTTAGTTACTTTGTAGCGCGTTACTCCCAACACTGGTCATGAATAACTTTCAACGTTCTTCGGCTCAGGAAATGCGTGCAGAAACAGTCTGAATGAGAGTCGCACTGAACGACGAGTTTACTGTAGAGCAGCGGCTCTCAAAAGTTAAACTGGCTCTCACAACTGTGCGTACACCATACAGAAGCAAGATTTTGGATTCACTCCCATCTTGCGAATCCAGTTAACTCGTTTACGATTCACTACGTGAGTCTAACATCACTACACTACAGGAAGATGCTCTTCCTGAGCATGCAAAGTGGCAACAATATTATGAGAATATAAAAAAAAAGCACCAATGTAGCCAAACAACAATCATCAATACACAGGAGCTCTTAACATCAACCACGTTTGACCCTGATGTCTGAGCTCAATCTACACAGCTAAAAAGAAAACTTCTGACAGGGGACTTATGTGAAATAATGTTTATTGAAAAACACTATGCTATAATTCTAGCACGCAATCATCATCCCTCAATTAAATTGAAGCGCTGCATATAATTTGATGGTAAGGTATAACTGTTTAAAATGTTACATGTAGTACCATTTTAGAAACTGATCCTTTCCAATCATGTGTATAATGTGTAAAGAGTTCACATTGTATAACAGTACCTAAATGCAGCTGCCCTATTCTTTTATAGGTGTCAGCATGTCGACAAACATCAGCGCCGAGGAGATGGCAGAGATGAGGGAGGCTTTCCAGAAAGTGGGTGAGTAAAAATGTGTGCGTGCGGATATTGCAGACACCCATCAGACAATGATGAATTAGTCAGTCATGATTGAAGTGGGTTAAAGCAGCTGACCAACACGTGTGTGCACCATCTGACAGACACATGTTTATCTTGGGATTCATGTAAAGAAATGAAAGACCTTTAAAGCGCCCACATTTAAGTTATGGCTTAAAGGAATAGTTTGACATTTTGGAAACTGTGCTTATTGTTAGCTTAGCTGGTATCAATCATCTCATCTGACTCTCGGTAAGAAAGCGAATAAACGTTTCTCACAAAACTGTTAGTTGAGTTGTTTCAAAGGACAAGCAGTCTCATTTATTCAATATCTCTCCCAAAATCTGTCTGGACAGTATATCACTCTTTTCAGTATTCTTTTTTTCCGCAACGACAATAGAAGATCTTTCTGTTCACAAGATGCTGTAAGTCAACATATCGTAGTTCTGCTCTAGATGTCATAGTTTTGTCAGGTTTTCTTGAAGGTGCTGCAGAGCTTCATTTTAATCAGTGTGTTATCAAAGGGATATTGCAGCCATTTTAGTATTAGCTTTAGAAGAAGTTGGGGGACTTGTGAGAGAGTGAAAAAAAAAAAAACAGTAAAATTAGAGGTCTAAGGTATCTTGACCTTTAGTCCAGAGTATGTGTCGAACAATAAACACATCTTTTCAACTCCATGCCCCCAATTAATCCAGATTTGAGAATAGTTTGTACTCAATTGTAAACAGTTATGAGCACATGTAAATTTGACAAGCTGGTAGCAGACTGATCTCATGAAATGGCGTATGTATGTTACGGCAATTCGTATGCCGTTATTGGCGTATTATAAAGACAAATGCTCGCTTTTTAGCGTGTTTATCAATGCCGTTTGGCCTCCATTGACTAACATTACCTTGCGATTGCATGCAAATTTACGCTGTAGTGAGTGGTATGAAAGGGCGAAAATCCGCGTAGGGGGATGGGTAAAACACAGGACTTTCACCCAGGAGACCGGGGATTGTGTCCCGCGTGTGATGTTTGCTTGTCCTGCGTGTGACTTTTCCTAAACTCAACCGTAGCTTTCTTCTCGCAATAACACGTTCTTCTCGTGATAACACGCCAAGTGGTGTGTATGTGTATACCCGCTCTATACAGCGTAGACATACACGCGGATAGCTGAAAAAGCTACGCAAAGTCATGATGCCATGTTCCTGAGAGGCAAACTTTGAATCTAGTCCTACCAGACTCCTGGTGTTTAGAATTATCAAATGTAAAACTTGTCACGAAGATACTGACTGAATCCTAGATAGGGTCGGATCAATCAGAAATAGAGAAGAGCAGCGTTAGCCTCGTGAGACCGAGGCAAGCTCCAGTTTTCCACTCACAGATCAGTCTGGCATCTTGAGATAGAGAAAATTTGGAGCCGTTTGACCGACCAATCAGCGTTGGTTTTGAGGCGGGTTTAGGTGGTGATAAACAGATGGTTTATCCAATCAGCTAACCAGTATTTTCAGCCAGCGGTAACCCTAATTCTGTTAGCTGCTCGCTAATGCTTTTTTCTCTTGGAGCCTTCTTTTGGAATATGGACCGGGAACGTGAAAGGGTGCCTTTTATTCGTAAATTCTCGTTACACAAACGGCAAATATCCTTTACCGACATGTTGCTTGCTTGCTGAGCTAACGAGCTATGCTTTTCCTGCAGCAGCAGGGGCTTGTTGTATTTTCATACGCTTCGTTGATCTGACTGGTTGATTTGGCCCGTCCATCAACAACATAGGTGATAGACAGATGGTTTATCCAATCAGCTAACCAGTATTTTCGCCCCTTCCCAAAAGTTCTCCAACGGAAAGTTCCCAGATGGATATGCCGAGCAAATGCGAAGCAATCCATCTGGCGGAGTCAGGTTAGAGCAGCATGGGATCCAACTAAAATATTGCTTGCAATTGTGTGCCTGGGTGGCCTAGTGGTGGAGCACGCACGCACCTATATGTGGAGGCTTGGTCCTTGGCGGGGCCGCGGTTTGATTCCGACCTGTATGTAACTCCCCCTCTTTTCTCTTTCATGTCCAAGCTGTCACAAAAGTACAGGCCTAGATGCCAAAAAAAACCCAACTTTTAAATATTGCTTGCTTATTTCCCTCCATTCTTCCCCGTCCCTCTTGCCTCCACCACATTTCTCTAGATTCGGACGGCAATGGGTACATCGTCTCCTCTGAACTTGGCGATCTCTTCCGCGAGGCGGGCTGTCCTTTGCCCGGATACCAGATCAGAGAACTGCTTCAGAAGCTGGACAGAGACAACGACAGCCAGATCAACTTTGATGAGTTCACGGCTGTAGGTAACACTAACTAACTAACTAACTAACTAACTGACTAACTGACTAACTAACTAACTACAACTGCTTCACAACTTGATGTACCGTTTACTATCTATTTAGTTTAAGTCCTATCTTGATGGCTGGATGTCCGTTACCTTCCGCTTTCTTTGTGTTGGCATTCTAAACTCCGGTGGATTTATGAGACTATGGTTAACTGCTCTTCAGATCTCTGCAGGGTAAATCCAGACAGCTAGCTGGGCTGTTCTGCAGCGGCACCGTGGCCTGCTGCCGGTGCTTAGCACCACCAAAGACGATTGTGATCTGTTAAAAGAAATGCCAATAAACCATCCCGGAATGCTGTGTGGACTAATATAATAATAATATATATATATATTATATATATATATATAATAATAATAATAATAAACTGTATTAATATAGTACCTTTTAAAACAATAGTTTTTGACAGAAGAAACATAAGCTCAAATCAATACACATATATACACCATTGTAATAATGAAAATAGAAGATGGAACATCTTTATTTATATTACTGTACATTTCATTTAGCTGAAGCTTTTTTCCAAAGCTACCTTCAATAAGTGCATTCAACCATAAAGGTACAAACTCCAAACAAGAATCACATAGAAGTACATCAGCTTCTAATAAGCCAAACTACAAAGTGCCACATGTGAGTGAATTCTTTTATTTTTTTTATTACTATCATCTTCTTAGCCAGTGATGTAGTAGGTGCAGTCGGAAGAGATACGGTTGTAGCCTTTAACCCCTTAACGCCGACTGTCGCTAATTTGCATCAAACCCCTTCCATTCGGACTGCAGGCGAGATAGCGTGTGTATTCCCCCCAATGCTGGTTTGTTTACATGCGATACATACCTAGGAACCTTTTGTATGCACTGGTTTCTCGTAGGACCGGTCGGAGTGGGAGATACATCCGGTTCACGTAAGCGAAATTAACCCTAACCCTACCCCTAACCCTACCCCTACACCTAATCCTACCCCTAAACCTAACCCTACCCCTAAGCCTAAAGAAACTACTGTCAATGTTAGGGAGTAGGAGAGTGTTTTATTTCTTGCCGTTGTCCAAGATCCATGTATTTGTCATTTACAGTTTAGAAGTTCTAACAACTTTGTGACATGAATGAAATCTACTATGTGTTTTTATTAATTTTACCATTTTGTAAAGAATTTTACCATAATGCCTGTTGTCGCTAATTTGCATCATACCTAAATTTATATCTATTCCATATGCTATAGACAAATTAACAATCTCAACTTACTTTAGCACCAGCTTGGAGCCAGAAACACACATAATATTTTGTTAATAAATTCAGGCGTCAAGGGGTTAAGTTCTCCTGATGTCAATGGGGAACTTGTTCCACCATTTAGGAGCCATGTCAGCATACCGTCGGGATTTCGTTGAGTAATTAGTAGGGGTGACCCTGAATAGTCAAATATTAAATGCTTCGATGGAAAGAGCGTGATTTGACTGCCAGTCTCACAGTTGGAATCTTTGCAGCGCCATAAAGTCCAATTCAGACTAAAGATTCCGGACCAGACGAGTGTAAACCTGCAGCTACTTGCAACGCGCCGGCCTGCAACGTTCTAAAAACCTGCCAGTTTACACCAACCTATTTTTTTTTCTCCATAATCGAGCAGCCCTAGTATGATCTCCATAGCACGACTCTTTGTACTTCCATTCCAATTTCCGACTTTCAGGCTTATTTCTGTAGCTGGATATTATCTGTTGCGTCTAAATATGAATGTGGATAACGTTAGTGATAGTGAGATGCCTGCTACAGTTGCATTTCTAGTGATGAAACGGCGAAAGCAATGTTTTATTTCTCTGATTCACTTCGCTTTGTTTTAACGACGCTCGCTCTCTACAGTCACACACATATACCGTGCTGGCGGGCGCTGCAACTTTTCCCTGTAACGTTCTTAAGCGGTTTCGTCCCGTTGCGAGTCTTTGAAGATTTTAATAAATGTTTTTCAAGTGGGTACATAAATCCAACCGCCTAATGACAGATTTAAGTTTCATTTTCCATGATCTGTGACCGACAGTCACCCCAACTCCCCACCCCCGTGATTCGATGACCAGTCGACAATAGGCAAGACTTGAAAATTGTGATTCGACTATGAAAATTCTTAGTCGAGGACACCCCTAGTGACTAGATCTCCCTCGCAGTAAGGGAGCAGCAAGCAGAATGGCTGATGCGGAGTGACTGGGCTGGGGTGTAAGGCTTAACCATGTCATTCCCCCTCTCCCTCCCCTCTCAGGCTATGTTTAGACGGAAACGATCTGAAGAGAAAACGCAAAAGTGGCGTTGCGTTCTCACTTTTTTATTCCTTATTTAAACAAGCGTTTTGGGGAGGAAATCTGAGTGCATATGGTGACGCAAAAGTGTGTGAAATTTGATGTAGTATGCACACTAGGCTAGGTGGTAGTGTGAAGCACTGCCACACAACACCACCAGGTCCGCGTGCCTGCGTAGAACCTTCCTTCTACTTCTCTCCCTAGTAGCAACGACAACAACAAAAGCTGACAATTTTGTCTGGACAGACGAGGAGGTGGTGTTATTGCTCCAAACAATGCACACACATGGCACATACACAGACACACACGCGACACACACTCTCACACAGTGCGTTTTTACCCTTTAGACGGGAACGCGACGGTGGAGCGTTTTTAAGATTTCCACTCTGGTTTCAGTTTTTTGCGTTTTTTAAGCCCTAAAAACGACGTTGCCGTCTAAACAAAAGGCACATCTGATACAATATTTTGTAGTTTTCACCCGCAAGCGTATTCATGTAAACAGGGCCTCAGAGTTAGTAAAGATTTTCTTTGTAGGTTTCTTCTTGTATGTCTGAAAATATACATTAATATGAATCCAATATTTTGATGGCAAAGATAAATTGGCCTATTTGTTAAACAAAAGAAATTCACACAGTAAGGTAGCCACTATGGTAGCCATACAGTCAAGCTTAAGGAGTCACTGTGCCTTCCACATGTACTGTATGTTTAACGTTCCAACACAATGTATAAATAATTTATTTTCATCCATTCTGCACAGTTTAATATGCAACTCAATTGTATACAATATATGCAGTATTGGCTCCCTACTCAGTCTCTCTTTCAGCTTAGGGGTCCCTGGCCTAAAAAACCTTGAAGGAACCCCCTGTACTAAATCATCATGAATATTTAATTTCTTTAATTTAATCCCTTCTACACACGGCTCCTTTAACAAATGAAGCCACAATTCAGTTGACTTTAATTGAAGCCTTGGCATGTGTTTTTCAGATTTTCAAGGATATGAAGGACGACCGCATGGCCCAGGGTTTCAAGAAAGCTCTGAACAAGAAACAAGGCATCGTGGCCATTGGGGGCACCAGCGAGATCTCTAGTGCAGGAACTCAGCATTCCATCTCTGGTTAGTAAAGCTCCAGTAACACTAATACCTACCCAATGATATGTAAGGGTCCACTGTCCATCAATGCCATCAAGCCAATATCATGACAGATGGGACCTGACACTTGACTCATCAATTTCAGAGCAGGAGCGCTATGCCTTTGCCAACTACATCAACTCTTCTTTGGAAAAGGATCCAGACTGTAAACACCTGCTGCCCATCAACCCCGAAACTGAAGCTCTGTTTAAAGCGGTGGCTGACGGCGTCATCCTTTGGTAAACCTTAACAAATCTGACAAAAGTCTTATCAATGACATAGCAAAACATACTGATCACCCACCTTGTAATTAGCTGTACTTCTCTATCCATAACGTCATTTGGTTTATCTTTATCCTTATTTGAGCTTCAACTCCACTGGTCCTTATCTGTTAACTTGAACCACTTTTCCGTCTTGCATCCGTTTTTCTCACCTGTGTTTGCAGTAAACTCATCAACCTCTCTGTCGCTGACACCATCGATGAGAGAACCATTAATAAAAAGAAACTGACAGCTTTCACCACACAGGTTAGTTTGTTGCTTAACTAGATAATCGACTGTGCTTTGTGGAATCTTTGTTTTGGGAAAATAAACCCAACTTTTTTAACTTTAAACCTGTGTTCCTTGACTGATTGGTCCACCACAGGCTGTATGTCGTGTTTAATGGGTTTTAACTTCACTGCATAAATTGTAGAAAACAATATCAAATGGAAGTTAGTTTATATATATATATATATATATATATATATATATATATATATATATATATATGCCATTTAAAAATCAAGAAACAGTTTTCTTCCAGTTGACTGTGATACTAAAACTACATCCCTGATTATACACATTACATTGCATGGATCTGACCTTAATTTTGGCCTCTGTCATCCATCTTTTGTTTTCCCCAATAGGAGAATCTGAACTTGGCTCTGAATTCCGCCTCGGCCATCGGCTGCCAAGTTGTCAACATCGGAGCTCAAGATCTGAAGGAGGGAAAACCTCACCTGGTTCTCGGACTCCTCTGGCAGATTATCAAGATAGGACTGTTCGCTGCTATAGAGCTGAGCCGCAATGAAGGTTTGTACACACACACACACACACACACACACACACACACACACACACACACACACACACACACAAGTTTGTGGCACTATCTTTGTGTGGACCAGTCATTGACATAATGCATTCCCTTACCCTCACCCTAACCATAACCTAATTCTATCCCTAATCCTACTACCAAGTCTTAACCCTCAAACAGCCCTCTCAAACTTGTGGGGTCCAGCATTTTGGCCCCACAAAGCTGTTGGGACCCCAGAAGTATACTCCAGGTTTTTGGACCCCACAAATATAGTTAAACAAGCCCACACACAGACACTAAATGTGATGTACCCACACATACACACTTACAGTCCCAATATAACACAGATTGCCAACACAAAACCTTAGCGTTTACTTTATTTCAGTTTATTTATGTATCCCGAACAATCACCCTACTTTAAAAGAGAAAAAATAAAACACAAAGATAAAACACAATCATATACAAATCAAACCGATTCCATCAAAGAACAAAAAAAAAGTTTGAGAAGGAGCAGGCCTAAGCATAATGCCTATAAGTCCTGCCCCTACTTTACAACATCATATTATCACAAAAAAATATATATATATATATATATATATATATATATATATATATATATATATATATATATATATATACTGTATATGCACAGCATCAAGAATTATACACTTACATCAATACACTCTGACAATCTCTCTCATTCAAACATTTTTGTCTTCTGTAGGGCTGTGTATTGGCAAGAATCTGGCGATACGATACGTTTCACGATACATGGGTCACGCGATATATTTGGATTTTTTTAAAGTAGCCTATAATTTTAGAAAAACTAATATTTAAAAAAAGACATTCAAAGAAGTTTACTTTCGGTAAACAATTCAGTACACAGAAAATCAAACTGCCAGTTTGGGATTGTGGTTCACAGGTTCTTAGTGAGCAAATGTTTATATGCTAAAGTAGGCCAGAGTTCAACCATAGCTACATTGTTAGCTTCTAGCAAAAAGTTAGGCACTGATAGGCACTGTTAGGCAAGGACACTAGTGGTGCGTCTTAGCATAGCCATCTAGTGGTAGGGGGTTTGAACACAACATAAACGTGAACCACTGTCTTACATGAATATTTTTTGCATGTAAAAAAAAAAAATTGATATTGCCTTTTTGAAAATCAATACAGTATTGCAAAATAAAATATCGCAATACTCAAGTGTATTGATTTTTTCTTACACCCTTAGTCTTCTATTAACTTTTATTCACGGATCATTGCACCCCCACAAATCCGAGTCATGCTTGTCTTTCTGTGTGCAGCTATAGCAGCGCTGCTGGAGGAAGGGGAGAGTTTGGAAGAACTGATGAAACTCAGTCCTGAGGAGCTGCTGCTGCGCTGGGCCAATTTCCATTTAAAGAAAGCCGGCATGTCCATATCAAACTTTTCTGGAGATATTAAGGTAAGGAAATGTCAGAGAAATGCCTTAACCTCTTACTGTAGACGACTGAAACTATTATTTCACTAACCTTAGTTTCAGGCTCTTACCTGTGTCCGACAGCTTAGTTTTATAATTGTTTATTCTAGCGCAGTGAACTGCCATCTGCTTCTATTAAATACATCTAATAGACATTTATTTTGCAAAAATTTACATATTGTACAGTTACATATAGACCGAATCACAGTGACGTCAGGCTAAAATCACTTCCGGGTAGACAAATGGCGGTTGATCTGAATTGCGGAGATATGTGAAATAGGCAAACTTATGTATTTCTGTTGTCACTTTCAGCCATAACTGCAACGTTTAAAGATATAAAGTTCAACACTGTGGTCCGACCTATCTGACGTTTCTACTGTGCTGCTTTGCTAACGTCTTTGATAAACCAAATTTAGCGTTACGAACTAACCTGGTTGACACCAGACCCTTCTCACTTCTAACTGAGAGTGGGTCTGGGCAAGGTTCATTGCAGCTCATTTCCAAAGGGGCGTAACCAACGGATGCCCCTCAAATGTCTCTCTCTCTCTGGGTGCATTGGATAGTCCTTCAACCAATCAGACCAACGATCCGGGTGACGTATCACGGCAGCGGCATCAACGGGTTGCTGCGCTTCGGTGGCCGTCATGTTGAATGTAAACAAAAAGCTGCTCGCCGTCGCTGCGCTATCGTCATCATGTAAAGCCCGCCTCAACGGTTGTGATTGGTCGCTTTGGATAAAGGCTAAATGACATGTAATGTATGTAGTCAAGGCTGCCACACAAAGTGCCACCTGCTCATCAGATAAACATTTACACACATTCACACTTCAATGGCGCAGCAATTCGGGGTTCAGTGTCTTGCCTAAGGACACTTTGTCATGGGACTGTTGGCCCAGGGATTGAATCACCAACCTTCCGATTTGTAGGTAACCGCTCTACACCTGAGCCACAGCCACCACTGGTCGGACTGACTGCTAAGTTTAGGTACTGTCAGTTTCTTTAGTCAGTGGCCCAACCGTTAAATTAGTTCAGTCTCCGACCTAATATTAGTGAAAGTGTTCACATATGAAAAAGATAAAACTTGCATTTTAGATGAATGAGATGAGAGTATATCTACTTGTTCCCCGTGTTCCCTGTTTGCTCTGTGACTTTAAATTGAATGTACAGGACGCAGGGGTTTTCTACCAGGAAGTTATTGTAAACAAACATTGTGATCAGGTGTTTTATTCCCACAAAACATTACACGATGCTAGTGAAATCATCTCACAGGAGAATAGATCCGACGTGTGTGGTCAGGAGTCATTTTCAGTGTGGTTTGGTATTTAGCCATATCTCTCTAAGCATCTTATCTGTTTCTGAGTAGGACTCCAAGGCGTACTTCCACCTGCTAGAGCAGATTGCTCCAGATGGCAGCAAAGAGGACGTTCCCCGGATTGAGATCGACATGACTGGTCTTTACGTAAGTTGATATATACACACACACACACACACACACACACACACACACACACACACACACACTCACGCTAAATGTAATGTACAGACAAACTTAACATCCCAATATAACACAGATTGCCAACACAAAACCTTAGTGTTTAGTTTATTTCAATTTATTTATGTATCTTAAGACAGCAAAGTGGAATGTTGTATGTTTGTTGTTAACCTTTTTATATTATATTCATTTATTATTTTAGTCCGACATTAAAACTTAAATAAGTAATGAATTTGGGCCTAACTGGATCAAAACGTTCATGACTCAACAGAATCACACAGAAACACATTGGTATGTCATTAAAACTGAGCTCAGTCGAGGCTTTCCATATGGCTATCAGAGGCTGAAGGGACACAGACTTCCTGTTGCCCCCCCCTTTCCAGCTTCCTTCCTGAAGGACTATATTAGGATCATGATGTCGTTCTGACTTTCTTATCTGATCTCTCCCTGTCACATTTTTTCTTGTCAGCACTTTTTGTATGCTGGGTTTGTATCAGTGGTGGAAGAAGTATTCATAAGTAATTAGTAATAATACCACACTGTAAAAAAAAGTCCTGCATTGCAAATGTTAGTAAAAGTAGGTAAGTATCATCAGGAAAATGAACTTGAAGTAATAAAAGTACTCATGGAGAAAAATCCTCACATTTTAGAAACTGGAAACGATCAAAACAGCTCAAGTGTTTGGATCGGCTAATCATTTCAGCTGGACTTATAGGTTGTTGTATTGTTGGGTAGATGTGTTTTGTGTGCAAAAAAATCTTAACTTGTAAAGTAACTAGTACCTAAGTTTGTATTTGAGTTTATTTAATTTATTTAATTTAATTTGTTTAATTTTTCAGTTAAATAACTGAATAAAATGCAGAGTTTACATCGGTTTAAAACATAGAAATTCTGGCCCTGTATATATAACTAAAGCTGTCAGATTAATGTAGTGGAGTATAAAGTACAATATTTCTCTCTGCAATGTAGTGGAGTAGAAGTAATGAATGGCATGAAAAGAAAAGACTCAAGTAAAGTACAAATACCTCAACATTTGTACAGTACTTGAGTAAAGTAGTTACATTCCTCTGGTTTGTATGCATCATCTTGCCCCTTGCTGTTTAGCCTTTTCATTACAGTAACATCCTTGTGTAACAAAGCCAATCACATTCCATAGATGGTGTTGACAAAAATCCAGGACTTTGAAAAATTGAACATCGACAACTTCTCAGTCCTTCCCCCCTTTCCACTAAAGCCCAAAACGGTCTCCTAAGCCCCTCCCCCCACAAGGGAGAATGAATGCGTGTGCATGAGCAGTGATTGACACGCAGTTCGACACCTCCCCTGGCCCTGATTGGTGCATCTGAACAGGGAGCTGTGGATTTTTGCAAATCGCACTACAGGCTGTAGTTTTTTTTTTAATTACCTGATTCATGTAGTTCTACTGGAACATAGGGTCAATTTCAGCAAATATGACAGAAAATTAGTTTTTTAAGTCTTACCTACTGCACCTTTTAAAGGATGTTCTGTATCCCACAGACAGATCCTCCAACAAAATCCAAATGTGTGTTTGTTTGTGTGACCCCAGGAGAAGGATCTCAAGAAGAGAGCAGAGTGTATGCTCAAACAGGCCGAGCGCCTCGGCTGCAGACAGTTTGTAACTGCCACCGACGTCGTGTCTGGAAACTCAAAGCTCAACATGGCCTTCGTAGCCAAGCTCTTCAACAAATACCCGGCTCTCACCAAACCAGACAACCAAGACTGGAACAATGTGGAGAGTAAGCATGGATGAACAGTCCCTCTCTCACATATGCCGTCACCACTCTACACATTTGGCGAGTAGCTAACCTCCTGTGTAGTCCTGCTGTGTGTCTGCGAGGCTTACCTTTCTTTTCTTGTCTCTGTCAAGGCGAGACCAGAGAGGAGAGAACTTTCAGGAACTGGATGAACTCTCTCGGAGTCAGTCCACACGTTCACCATATCTACGGGTCAGTATCCCTCTGTCTTAAAATGACTGTATTTGTAGTTTACCGCTTATTACCACGGTAGCCCTTTGCATGAGAGTTGAGGAGAGTTGTTGCGCCTTCAAGCCGGCAGCGAAGGTAGTCACGGAGCAGTAACAGCCCCAAAACAACGTCTGTATGATAGGGACAGCCAGCATGGCGGGACGACACGCTTTAGTGATGACCGAGTAGACCCATAGGCAGGTCAAAAAGTGACAAAGCAGCGTTTCGAGTAGCCAAAGTTATTAGTTTACAAAAACATTGCTTGCAATAGTCCACCTTCTCTTCCACTCGCTCACTCCCTCTCTTAGACACACACACACACACACACACACATACAGGTCGGCTACACACTGGCTGCGTCGCGCAAGCGTGTCAGCTGCGTGGGGTGTCCCTTCATATTTCGGCTCCCATGTTAACAGGTTAGAGCTTTCACACTGCCTGCCTGACACGCACGTCTCGAGAAAACGCGTGCCTGCTAGAAATAGAACCAACGCCTATTTTTAACACGACACGCAACCGTGGTGGAAGCATTTCCAGGCAAAATAGAATAGGAAAAGATGTTTATATATCATTTTGACACAAAAACATTAATAAATGACATGTTGATGTTTGAAAGTTTTGATATAAATGCAGATATATAAATGTATTTTCTAATATTGCACCTGTCAATACAGAACAAAATGTTCTGTAGCCTATTTTGCCATCCATACTGCCAACGTTATTTTTGCTGTAATCAAATCAGTATATATTTATGTTTAAAGGTGCCCTGCCACACAAAACCGTTTTTCCTTGTATTTTTTGAAATATGTTAGGTCCATATGTGTTTGTGTCATGTGGTGAATGTGAAAATGAACAGCTCCTCTGACAGCTCTAGCCACTGAAAAGAAATAAGCAGAGAAATCAGGCCAATTACAAAATCTGGTCAGTCTGACATCATGTTGCCTGAGCTCATTACTATTCATGAGCTCGCCCAGTTGCGCTGGGTAAAGGATGCTGACAGCCAGGCTCTCATTGGCCAGCTGTTAGCCAATCAGATTCAAACAGCCTAGCTTGTGAATATTAATGAGAACTGGCAGAAATCGAGCTGAGTCTTCCTGCAGGCTTTCTATACCAAACTAGAATGGCTTGAAACAAGGTAACCAAGGCATTTTTTTCCACAAAAAAATGTAACAGAGTCCATGGTAGAACTTCATCACCACATAAGTAATGAAATATGTGTGGCAGGGCACCTTCAACATGGTATTTCATCTTATCAATGGGAAACATACGTGTGTCCAGACAAGGCTAGCAGTAGCAGCACCGCGTCAGACACGTTTCTGGTGTGTAAAGACATAGAAAAATCCACGCAGCCGCCACGCAGCTGACACACAACAGAAACGTCACGCTCACGCCACACAGGCTGTGTGTAGCCAGCCTTACTCTCACATGCACAGGCGCGGAATTTTAAATATAGCATATGTGTATACACAGCAGAATATATTGGAGGCACGTTCGTGATTCTGCCCTCTTATTGGCTACCGCACTGCAAAAGTTGACTCAGAGTCAACTTTGGGTGACTAGGGAGAGCGGTGAACATCCAGGCACTTTAGCCGCTGTCAGCGGATTTCACTCATACCGCTGTTTTCATAGAGAATGAATTTAATCTCTCCACTCTTCTGTTATGCTGTTACGCGTGGTTGATTTAACAGTGCCGGCTGGCTCGCACACCCTAGACACGACTCTGTTGTATTACACGTCACTTCTCATTTGCTCCAGGAATGCTGGCATGCTATTAAAAAAATCCCACACTGGAGTGGCCTTATGCCGCCTTTGCGTGGTTCTGTGTGAACAAACAAAGCCAGCATAGCGGCAGACCTTCATTTGCGGTGCTTTTGCGGACTCTCTGTGTAAGAGGGACTACTAATACACACTGTTTCAATACATCCATGTGTGTAAACTTGTGTTAATGCAGTGATCTGCAGGATGCCATGGTGATTCTCCAGCTCTATAAAACAATTAAGGTGCCAGTGGACTGGGACAAAGTCAACCAACCTCCATTCAAGGGAAAAGGAGCAGGGCATTTAAAAAAGGTACATTTACATACATAAAGCATACATACTGTTACAATACAGTATGTATGCTTTAAAGAATGGGTTTACAACCTTTAATTAATGAGGAAGAAATTAAATGAAATAAAATATGTTTTTGTCCTTAACGTGTGTGTGTGTGTGTGTGTGTGTGTGTGTGTGTGTGTGTGTGTGTGTGTGTGTGTGTGTGTGTGTTCAATGCTAAATACCAGTGTAAACGACCACCAAGACACATTGTGATCCGATCACTCGAACCACTTTCTGAGGTGGTCTGGGATACCTTTTCAGTGCAAACGCTAATGTGTCCTGATGCGTTGCAGACAAAGACGTAACAGGAAATAAGGTCATCAATGCCGGACACGGTGGTTGTTTTGGTGACCATTTTACAGCGAGGTTGGACAAAGTTGTGTGACTGCGTTGGCTTCTGCTTACGGCGATATCTCCAGATGTACCAACCCAATCTCTAACAGAACTGGCGAGAGTGTGGACGTTATAATTGTGCGCGGGGCCCTTTTACCTTCTAGCGGAGTTAACGTGGGTCGTCATGAGATCTGAACATACGTGGTCAGCGATGTGTCTCGGCTATCCACTTGTATTCCGATCACTGAATTAAAACAAAATGTGAATAGGGTGTTAGTCTTGCTTGATCAACTGAGTTTATCATAAAATATATTAACTTTGTGTGTGTGACAGATGGAAAACTGTACCTATGCTGTGGAGCTGGGTAAGAAGAAAGCTGGTTTCTCCCTGGTGGGAATTGGCGGACAGGACCTCTACGATGGAAATCCAACTCTAACTCTGGCACTGGTGTGGCAGCTGATGAGGAGGTGATGCAATCTTCTTTTTTTCTTTTTATAAATACATTTTTATGTCAATTTTAGCAGCATGAAATATAGTATGTAGTACAAGTTTACATTACTGCTTTGACACAGCAAAACAAATAAGGAAATGAAAGAATTTAAACAAAGAAAAAATTAAATTAAATTAAAATAAATTATACAATAAAAATAAAATAGTGCTTCTGCTGTTTTAACATATGTTGCTTAAGTAAAACAAGGCTGAATGGGTTGAGTGCAAAAAAGCGTCGGGCCAGATCAAAGTCTGCGAGGGGCCGGATTTGGCCCGCGGGCCTTGAGTTTGACACGCGTTCTATGTGATTCTTGCTGTTATGAGTTTATACCTCCCTGTTTGAATGCACTTATTGGAAGTCACTTTGCATAAAAGCGTCAGCTAAATTAAATACAATGAAACACTAGGAAAATGTTATGTTGTTATTGGTATTACTTAAGCAAAATATCAACATTTTTTTTGGACATTAGAACTTAGAGTATTGGGAGTAAAATGTAGTTATTCTGCCATGTTGCACTTTAAAATAATCTCCCTAACAATCTAACTACTGGATATGGAATATGATTTGATTTACAGTAATTGTTGATATTCTTACACGTGGCCTTAATAATCTGTACGCAGGTACACATTAAATGTTCTTGAAGACCTCGGGCACGGAGCAGTTGCAGGAGATGATTTGATAGTTTCATGGGTCAACAAGACTTTGGCTGAGGCTGGCAAGAGTTCCTCTATCAAAAGCTTTAAGGTGAGTTATGTTATGGTTTACTTTTTAAAGAGTGTAGTTTAACAACACAACCATTCTGTGAGCAGCATCATTGTTGTAGGGGAAATAATTCATTTTGATCTTACCTATATCTGGAATTGTTTTTTACTGTATCGTGTGTGTGTGTGTGTGTGTGTGTGTGTGTGTGTGTGTGTGTGTGTGTGTAGGACAAAGCGATCGGTACCAGTATGCCGGTTCTGGACCTGATTGATGCCATTCAGCCACAAAGTGTGAACTTTGAGCTGGTTCAAAAAGGAAGTCTGTCAGACGAAGACAAACTAAACAATGCCAAGTAATCACCTACCTGCTTTTCTCTGACTGTGTTTGTTGGTTGTTGCCGGGTTTTATATTTGTGACAAAATTCTGACCACGCAATGGGACATCTACAGCGCACGTACATGAATTATATTTTGTGGAGAAATTATTATCATTTAAAGACTAATTTAATTTGAGAAACATAGCCTACCTACTCTGTATACGCCAAAGTTTACCTGTACACTGTTAGTGTGCTACGATTTCAATCAATCAGAGATTTAAGAAATGTATTTCTCGCATCCCCTCTTACGTGAAAAGAATTTCAACATAGGCTGCCAGTTTACAAGGGTTTACAATATTTATAAGGTCTTATATATCCAAACAATTTAACATGAAAATAGTGTATGTCTAAAAATAAATCAAAACAAATTAAAGTAATATATTGACACTACAACATATATAAATAAAACTAAACATGGGTTATGTAAAATTCTCCTTACATAGACACACATATTCAGTCCAATATACATAGGAAAATATTCATATTTTTTATTTTAAAAATTTGAATAAAAATCCTGTTAAATTTTTCTCACTTTAAAGACGTTTAAGTAGGTAATTTCTGATTGGGTGTTTTGTCTCCAATCCGATTGCTAGTAGGATTACTGGTCACTCGAGTGGCAGTGAAGCACTAGGACAATGATAGTTGGGTGAAGTTATTATGGAAGTTAGTATTGTGCACTTAGCCTATGTGGATAACAGCAACAATTTCTCTTCAAAATATTTATGTGTTTGCCAAAAGATTTAGCCATTTTTTCACCCTTTTTCAAAATGTCCCATTACAAGCTCAGAGTTTTGACACAAATCTAACTCCATATTTTGGGAGGTAAAATAAATAAATAGTGATGATAAAAAGAAAATGTCAAGTAGAAATAAATGCATTTGACGCGTGAACAACGGAAAAATACAATGAGTGTCACAGATCTAATACGTTGCCATAGTGATACTAACTATGGTCCTTTCCTGCACCAGGTATGCCATTTCCATGGCGAGGAAGATCGGGGCGAAAGTCTACGCTCTGCCTGAGGACCTGGTAGAGATTAACCCGAAAATGGTGATGACCATCTTCGCCTGCCTGATGGGGAGAGGCATGAAGAGGGCTTAAAGGACAGACGCATGCACGCACACACACACGCAAACGCACACGCACGCATACGCATACTGACTGTCTTTGCCCGTGTGATTTCATGAGACATAGAGAGTTAACATGGCTGTATTGGCTTGTTCTTTAAAGCAGTTATTCTGCGTTAGCCAAAATACAAGTGCCACTTTAAAGGACAATTCCGGTGCAAAATGAACCTAGGGGTTAATAACATGTGTACCGAGTTGACCGTTCTCTGGGATATGTTTTTATGCTAATCGACTGTGTCTCTGGCTTGAAACAAGCTAGCGCAAACCAGTGATTAGCTTGTAACGCTAGCCTTTGGGGCAGAGGGTACCCGTTGAAGTGTGGTGCTATGTTGAGCCTTGTTAGTGGTGTAGAAATAGTGATTTACCCTCTGCCCCGAAGGCTAGCGTTACAAGCTAATCAATGGTTCGTGCTAGCTTGTTTCAAGCCAGAGATACATTCGATTAGCATGAAAACAGATCCCAGAGAACGGTCAACTCGGTAAACACGTTATTAACCCCTAGGTTCTTTTTGCGCCAGAATTGTTCTTTAACAATAGTGATCATCTGAGAGCTCAGCAGGAATTAGATTTTGTTTTTTTAAAGGCTATGGGTAAATACTTGGGGTTTGGGTGTTGTTTTTTTTCTTCTTCTGAATCTCAGTTTTGCTTTTGCACACTTTGGTAGTTGGGTGATTAGCAGGGTCACATTAAGAAAACACTCATCTTTCCATACTGCTCGTTAATATAAATATCAGCAGGAATGTGTTTGTCTAGACTGGCGACATGTATACAGGGTCTGCCCAGTACACGAGGGGTAAGCCTGTTGAGAAAAAAAACACGAATGAGAACAAATGAATCAAAGGATCTTTAAATGGAAAGGCTGTGATACGTGGAAATTTGGGACCACAATTACCAATTAACATTTATCAGCCCTGCTGAAAGCAATATATTAAGATAGGTGATCGTTTTTCCTCAGAATTTCATTTTTTTTATTATTATTATCCTTTATGAAATGTTACGGCAGTCTTGCCTCTTCTTGCTTCCCCAGCTGCATTGCCTCCAGGTTCCCCATGTGTCACTGCCTCGTGATATACAAAGTTCTGCTGTATCACTCAATGTGCCAGCCAATTCACAGTCTGACCATTAATGAATTGTACTTAAGCCATAATACTGTATTCTTTACTGAATACCTTTTTGCCTTGTTTGTATACATGACCAAAGCTGTGCAGGATTATATGCAGTTCATAATGTTACACTAGAAGCTGTAAATCCTTTAAAATCCATTCATTTACCCATTAATACTGATGTAATTAAGGGGTTTTAATGGATTTTTAAGGGGACAATTATTAGATTAATGGATGTAAAAGATTAATACCTTTTTAGATCAACAACTTCTCAGTCCCTCCTCCCTTTCTGCTAAAGCCCAAAACGGTCTCCTAAACCCCTCCCCCCACAAGGGAGAATGAATGTGTGTGCATGAGCAGGGATTGACACGCAGTTAGACACCCACACCTGGCCTTGATTCGTGCATCTGAACAGGGAGCGGTACACTACAGGCTGTAGGTGGTGCCAGAGGAGCCAGTTTTTTTTTTTTTTAAATTAATAGGGTCAGTTTCAGCAAATATGACAGAAAGTTAGTTTTCTAAATATTACCTACTGCACCTCTAATACTGCATAAGAATCCCTTAAAATATATTATTTGCACCTGAAAAATATTGTTTTTCTTGACCTAAATCAGACTATTCACACAGGAACACAGCATCAGGATTTGATGAGTTGATCCAACAGATCCATGGAAACAATGTCAAGGAACATGAATTCAGATTATTTTTTCTCGCTGATTAAACAGTGATTGAAATATGAATTCAGTTGTAATAAACATTCTGAGAGAGATTTCTGTATTAGTCTAAAATATGTATGTCCTAATGCTTCAGTTGAATATGTGGATATGTTGAAAAGTTATCAAGGTTTGTTGCTGCTAATGTTCCGCTATTTTTCAGTTTTTTTCTTTAATCCCAAATGGTTATCTCTATTGGTGCTACTGTGGGCAAACATATTACTTTACATGATAGCAATACTTCCAAAACTCAGTGTGTACAATCGGATCAATAACGTTCAATAAAAGCAATTTTCCATATATACATTAATTGATTGTTGTTTTTTTTCTGTCCCATATGGAATATTGAGTGTGCCACTGGAATAATTAAAGATGTTGTCAGTATTTAATTCTAATCAGTTCATGGACTGGAACTGGACTAAAAGGAATGATTAATGAATTAGAAAACAGAACAAAACTATAAAGTGATTAAATTTGCATTTGAATTATGCCTTAAAACTAATATATATTTTTTAAATCATTACATTTGCCAATTAAGAATTTGATCTATGTAATATGTCTTTAAATTAAGATTTTTTTTTTATTCTGTGTGTGTTCCATTTTCCATCTTACAATTCATTTGTTTTCTGCTTATATTATGATTTATTATGCTATTTCATGTTAATAAGTCATTATTTTGTGATACTAAGTCATTATTTGGAGAACTTTTTTTTGTAATTATTATTTTGTGATGTTGTCATGTTAAGAGACTGAGTCATTATTTTGAGATACCAAGTCATAATTTAGCGATATTAATTCATTATTTTGAGAAAGCTTCTCATTATTTTGAGAAAGCTTCTCATTATTTTGAGAAAGCTTCTCATTATTTTGAGAAAGCTTCTCATTATTTTGACAACATCAATTACACACTGACTCAATCTGTCTGCCTCAATTGATGTACATTGCTGGATTAAAGCCTGCCTGTGTCTTGGTCCAATTCAGCCAATCCTGTATGACATTCAATCCCAAAGGAATACTTGCTATTACCCTGCATTTCAGAATACACATAAAATCCTGTCTCTGAACAAAGCTTGAATAAAGAAATGTCTCAATTCACATTTGCAGGTGTGTGCATAATCTGCCTTCTCTTTCAGTAATCAGGAGAATATACGCACACAGAGACACACTCGTAGTTCAGAGGCCACTTCAAACAAGGTTCTTGAATTCAGATGAGCTCGCTAGTGAGAAGGAACACACACACACACACACACAATTTGCAATTTAAAGGATGCTTTTTGTTGAGTGCCATGTGATCATTCCTTTGATCGGTTACATTTGTTCACTCCATCCATCACATCCATCCATCTCGTCATACGAGTATGTGTCTGTGCTTCGTCTCGTGGCTCTAACTAAACAGAGATGGGATCCAGCTGAACTAGAGACGTGAATTGAAGTGATGGACTGACAAGCTAGAATTGGGATATCTGAAAATACATCAGGTTTGATGACTTTGAGTATCTTTCTGTCTCTCCCTCTTATGATCTGTTGTCATAACTGCTATCCAGCTTGTTGCTATGCCATCTGGTTTCCGTGGTGATGCCTGATACAGGATGACCTCGTACTGGATGACCTTCCTTTTCTGACTGTGGTTCCATCATTGCATGTGTGTGCTGGTTAGTAAGTTGTGTGTGTTTGTGTTTAGCAGTCTGTGTGAGCCTCTTTGCGTTTGCATGTCTCTACAATGTAAGTATGTGTTGTAGCCTGCATTTTATTGTGTTTATTAATGTATGTTATGACTGTGTGTGTATCTTAAGTTGGGGATGTTGGTTTGGTCTGTCTGACTGTGTGGTTCTGTGTGTTTGTGGTGAAAATTAATTAACTTTGGTGTGTGCGTGTTTGTGGTGAAAATGAATTAACTTTGGTGTGTGTGTGTGTGTGTGTGTGTGTGTGTGTGTGTGTGTGTGTGTGCGCGCAGGATGACGGGTCCAGTGCAGGATTCACACAGGCTTTCTGTGAAAACATGGACAGATGAGGAGAGTGACCGAGCTGACAGCACACTTAGCAGGCACGCACGCACACACACACACACACACAAATACAGTACATTTTCATGATCATATGTGTAATGCTGCTATCTGTACATAGGCAGGCTTAGCTGATTTGAAGTTGTTGTTTCAGAAAACAGATGTATGAAATATAACATTATCGTTAATGTTTAATTTTGCAATTATGTAAAATTTTCATTTTTTTAAATATATAGAATTAGTTCTTCATCACACATATTTGAGATGTCAATTTAGTTTAAACTTTAAATTCATCATAAACCATTTAACATAAATTACACACTGACTAGTCTGGCTCAATGGATGTACTGCACATGGCTGAGATAAAGCCTGACATCCAAATGGATGCTAATGTTGCTCCGTCCGTGTCTGCTGGATGTGCAAAGGTTCAACCCAGTTGAAAGGTTATGCACTGTTTGCTAACACATTCACCATTTCAATTTCAATTTTTAATTTTCAATTTTATTTATATAGCACGTTTAAAAACAACCTCAGTTGACCAAAGTGCTTAACATGCTCCAAAAGCAACGAAACAATAAACACAAACAAGGCACGATGTACAATACAAAATAACTGACAGTAGAAAAAGAATAAGGTCAATAATGTCAAGATATCAAAGCTCAACGTGAATTGACAGCCAATGAATACTAGTGGGTCTTAAGCATGGACTTGAACATTTCAATGGTCCGAGCTGTTCTTACATGACTAGGTAAACTATTCCAGAGGTTTGGAGCAGCCACTGAAAAGGCTCGGTCACCTTTGGTTTTTAACCTGGATCTTGGCACATCGAGTATCTGATTGGACGACCTCAGTGCTCTGACAGGCGTGTGGACATGTAAGAAATCTGATAAGTAAGAAGGCGAGAACCCATTTAAGATCCTAAAAACAATTAATACAATTTTAAATTCAATCCTGAAACAAACAGGAAGCCAGTGGAGCGTGGCCAAAACCGGTGTAATATGATCACGCTTTTTAGTCCCGGTTAACAGTCGAGCTGCTGCGTTCTGGACTAACCGACAAAGGGATGACTGATCCAATCCAACATACAGTGAGTTACAGTAGTCTAAACGGGACGTAATAAATGCATGTACGACTCTTTCAAAGTCTTTACGTAGCAGGTAAGGCTTGACCTTAGCCAAAAGTCTCAGCTGGAAGAAGCTAGTTTTAACAACAGAACTAATCTGTTTGTCAAATTTAAAAGCACTGTCAAAAATCACTCCCAGATTTCTGGTAAAAGGACGAATTTGGGAACCTAAAGTACCAAGAGTATCTACACAGGCACTGAAATGTTCAGCACGTCCAAACACAACAACTTCGGTCTTATTGTCATTAAGCCATATTTTGAGATCACTCAAGCAGTTTAACAACGGCTGGATAGTTTCCTTCTCATTGTTTCTTACAGGCAAATAGATTTGTACATCATCTGCAAAACAATGGAAAGAAATGTTGTGTTTTTTTAAAATGGACCCTAAGGGCAGCATGTACAAAGAAAATAACATGGGTCCCAAAATGGAACCTTGGGGGACCCCACAGGAAAGAGGGGCAGCAGATGAAGAGCAGTTACCAATGTGGACAGCAAAACTCCTATCTGTCAAGTAGGATTCAAACCATTTTAAGGCAATGCCCGTAATGCCAACACTTTGTTTGAGTCGGGATAAAAGGATAGAGTGGTTGACAGTGTCAAAGGCCGCAGTCAAATCTAAAAGCACTAAAACAGCGGAGTTTCCTGGTCGTTGTAGACTCTTAGGAGGGCAGTTTCAGTACTGTGGCGTGGCTTAAAACCAGACTGGAACTTTTCATGAATACTAAAATCATCTAAAAATTATTGAAGTTGATTAAAAACAACCTTCTCCAAGACTTTAGATAAAAAGGGTAGTTTAGAAATAGGTCTAAAATTAGACGAAACTAACGGATCCAAATGTTTCTTTTTTAAAAGTGGTTGCACAACAGCATGTTTAAAAGCAGCTGGAACACACCCTGAGCTAAGAGATGAGTTAACCAAGGATAAAATACTGGGCCCAACAGTGTTAAAAACATCTTTAAGTAAGTGTGCAGGGATACTATCCAGCAGGCAATTAGCCGGACGAAGCTGCTTGACTATGTCAGAGAAGGTGGAGTGAAACTGGCTCAAACTGCTGGAAGACAGCTGGGCAT